>NC_133664.1:176590966-176896386 GCF_037893015.1 Macrotis lagotis | reverse complement strand
AAGAAATGAGATACTTCAGTCATGAAATGATAGAATTATAAACTTTTTTTAAAATTTATTTATTTATTTTCATCCATTTGTGCATGCATATTTCCAAGTTAAAAATTTCCCTCAACCCTATCTATTCAGCAGGGAACAGTCAGGTTAGCAACTTACATGCATATTTTGTTAAATATATTTACAAATTAGTAATTTTTACCATGTGGAATTAGGATTAAGGGAAACATACATAACAGATAATTTTTATAAAGTGTTCATGAGATTTGGAAGAGTTTTTTCCTGTGTATTTTGTTTTCCTTAGTCTTCTAAACTTGAAGGGAAATTAAAGAACATAAGATGATCATTTTTATTTTACAGATAAAGATACCAATATCCAGAGACATTAAATGATTTACTCAAGGTCATATAAGTATTATGTACAAGGGACAGAATAGTCAAGTTGGGGGAAAAAACCAAAACCTAATACTAAACTCAAAGTCAAAAAGTTCAAGTTGATACCTACCGATGACTAGTTATATGGCCTTGGACAAGAGATAGGATCAATGATTGAGACTCAGAAATGCCTTCTGTTCTATCTTTTCCACTGGCCAAAAACTTTCTCTGCCACAAATTGCTATCAAGACATTTTTATGGATATGTATTTATGTGTGTGTGTCTACATATATATATATATATATATATTTATGCATACATATTTGTTTTTCCAACTACATGCAAATATAGTTTCCAACATTCATTTTTTGTAATATTTTGAGTTTCATATGTTTGTTTCCCCTCCTCTCCCCCCTCAGTACATTATCTGATATAAATAATATGTGTTAAAATATTTCCATATTAGTCTTGCTGGGAAAGAAGAATCAAAACAAAAGGGAAAAACCTATGAGTGGGGAAAACATAAAACACAGAGCAAATTTTTAAAATGGAAAATAGTATGCTTTGTTCTGCACTCAGATGCCATAGCTCTTTCTCTGGATGTGGATGGTATTTTCCTTCACAAATTTCTTAGAAATGTCTTTGATCATTTTATTGTTTAGGAGAGCTAAGTCTCTCATAGTTGATAGCACATAATATTGTTGTTAATGTGTATAATGTTCTGCTGGTTCTAATCGCTGGATTCAGCATCTGATCATATAAGTGTTTTGAGATTTTTCTGATGTCCAGATATTATTATACTACAATTTGTTCAGTCATTCCTCAACTGATCAACAGCTTCCAGATTTGTAATTCTTTGCCACTACAGAAAAAATTGCTATAAATATTTTTCTACATGTGGGTCTTTTCTTTTTTATGATCTCTCTGGAATGCAGACCTAGCAATGGAATTTCTGTAACATAGGACATAGGTAGTTTTATTGCCTATTTGATATATTTACAAATTGCTCTACGGAATGGTTGAATTAGTTCACAACTCAAATAATCATGTTTGAATGTACCATTTTTCCCACATTACCACCAACACTAATCATTTTCCTTTTTTGTAATATTGGCCAATCTGATAGGCATGAGGTGGTACCTCAGACTTGTTACAATTTGCAGGTGATTCACAACATTTTTTCAAATGTTTATAGATATCTTCCATTTCTTCATCTGAATCTTACCTGTTCATATTCTTTAACCATTTATCGATTGGGCTATGACCTGTATTCTTATAAATTTGACTCAGTAATCTATATATTTTAGAAATGAGCCCTTTAGCAGAGGTACTAGCTGTAAAAATTGCTTCCCAACTCTCTACACTCCTTTTAATCTTGAAAGCATTTGGCTTTATTTATTCCAAAACTTTTTATTTAAATGTAATAAAAATTATCCATTTTATATTTTAGAATGTTCATTGTCACTTTGGTCATAAACTCCTTCTCTGTCCATAGATTTGAGAGATAAACTATTCCAAGCTTTCCTAATTGGTTTATGGTATAACCATTTGTGATCCTGTACCTATTTTAACCTTCTCTTGGTATAGGATGTGAAATGTTGGCCTATGCCTAGTTTTTGTCATACTAGTTTCCAGTTTTTCTAGCAGTTTTTTGGTGAAATACTGAGTTCTTAGTCTAGAAGCTATTGTCCTTGGATGTGTCAAACAGTAGATTACTATAATCATTTCCCACTATTTCTTTTGTACCTAATGTTTTCCACTGATGCACCACTCTTTTTCTTAGATAATACCAAGCAGATTTAATGACTGATGCTTTATAATATAATTTTAGACCTAGTATGGCTAGGCCACTTTCCTTTGAAATTTTTTTCAATTAATTCCCTTGATATTCTTTACCTTTAATTGCCCCAGATGCATTCTGATACTATTTTCTTAGCTCTATGAATTTTTTTTTTGGAAATTTGTTTGTTATGACACTGAATAAATAATTTAATATATGTAGTGTTGTCATTTTTATTATATTAGATCAACATATCCATGAGCAGTTGGTGTTTTTTCCAATTATTTAGATCCAATTATTTGTGTGAAAAGTGTTTTGAAATTTTTTTACAGAGTTTTGGGGTTTGTCTTGGTAGGTAGGCTACCAGCTATTTTTACCTTGCTTACAGTTAATTTAAATGGAATTTTTCTTTCCATCTTTAGTGACTGGGATTTGTGTGATAATTTATGTAGATTTATTTTATATCCTGTTATTTTTCTTAAGTCATCAGTTGTTTCAAATAATTTCTTAGTTTATTTTTTAAGATTTACTAAAGATACCATCATATCACCTTCAAAGAGTGAGTTTTGTTTCTTCATTGCCCAGTCTAAATTCTTCAATTTATATTTTGTCTGTTATTCATAAAGCTAACATTTCTAATATAATATTGAAAAATAGTACTGATACCAGGCATCCTTACCCAGTCTTTTCTAAAAGAGGTTTTAATGAAGAGGAAATCATTTCTATTCCAGAAAATCTACTTTGTTTCAAGATAGCTCTAATGATAAGAAGCTTTTCCTTGCATTTCTTTACATCTATTTCTGGTGTGATCCCTGGTTTCCTTCAGAAAAGAAGCTCAGATGAAAATATTTCCATGAGGCTTTTCATGCTCCTTCCAGGTGTAAAATACCCCTTTTAATCTCAAACTTATATGTATTTATTTAAGTTTATATGATCTCTCCTCTTTAGAAAAATGATTACAAAAAAATATCCCAAAGATCATTCACTGTGATCAGGTAGAATTGATGCAGGCCTATAGGGCCTTATATAAATTATATAATTGGCCATTTCAATAATAAAATAATAAAAATTACATGATTATATCAACAGAGAACAACAAAACTTTTAAGAAAATTTAGCATTCATTCATATTGAAAACAATAGCAAGCATAGGAATCCTTGGAACCATTGCCAAAGTGATAAGCAATAACATCTAACACTAAGGGAAAGCAATATTTGTAATAAGGATACATTTCACAAAAAAATCAGGGGTGAAGCAAGAATTTCCATTATCACCATTATTATACTATATTGTATTAGAAATGCTAGCTATTTAAATTAAAATGAGAAAATATTGGAAAAATAAAAATGAACAATGAGGATATAAAATTTCTTCTTTTCAAATTAATATTTGTTTTCCATTTATATACAATAATAGTTTCTACCTATCATTTTCGTAAAGTTTTGAATTTTAAAATTTTTCTCACACACTCCCTTCCCTTCTCTTTTACCCCCCACAGAAGGCAATGTAATAATCTTTACATTTCTTCCTTGCTATGAACTGGTCAAAATTGAATGTGTTAAGAGAAAAAAATATATCCTTGAGGAAGAAATAAAATAATAGAGAAGGGAAAAATCTGCAGTACATACAACAACTTTAAAAAAAATGGAGGTAATAATCTTTGGTCTTTGTTTAAACTCCACAGTTCTTTACCTGGATACAGATGGTATTCTCCATCACAGATATCCTAAAATTGTCCCTGATTATAGCACTGATGAAATGAGTGAGTCCATTAAGATTGATCATCACCCCCACATTGCTGATAGGGTGAAAAATGTTCTGATTCTGCTCATCTCACTCAGCATCAGTTCACACGAGTCTTTCTAGTCTTCTCTGAAATCCCATCTCTCCTGATTCCTAATAGAAAAATAGTATTTCATAACATACATACATATGCAATTTATTCAGGCATTCCCCAATTGATGAATATTTCTTTGCCACTAAAAATAGCTAATATGAAAATTTTTGTACAACTGATGTTTTTACCCTTTTTCATGATCTCTTCAGAGAGGGTACAGGCTTAGTAGTTATTGCTGGATCAAAGGGATGCACATTTTTATGGCCCTTTGGGCATGCTTCTAAATTGCTCTCCAGAAGAATAACATCTGTATCCAGAGAAAGAATTGTGGAATTTGAACAAAGACCAAAGACTATTACCTTCAATTTAGGAAAAAACCCATTATCTTATTATGTTATTTTTCTATCTCTTAAACTTTTTTTTCTTCCTTAAGGATATGATTTCTCTCTCATCACATTCAACTGAGATCTATGTATACCATGGAAACAATATAGACTAACAGAATGCCTTCTGTGGGGGTGGGGGGAGGGAAGCAAGAATGGGAGAAAAATATAAAAAATCTAAATAAATAAAATCTTTCTCAAAAAATAAATAAATTGCTCTCCAGAAAGGTTGGATGAATTCAAAGATCCACCAACAATATATTTGTGTCCCAGATTTCCTACATCCTTTCCAACACTGATCATTGTCCTTTCTAATCATATTGGCCAATATGAGAGGTGTGAGGTGATACCTCAGAGAGGCTATAGTTTGCATTTCTCTCATCAGTAATGATTTACAGCAGTTTTCAAGATGACTATAGTTAGTTTTGATTTCCTCATATGCAAATTGCCTTTGCATATCCTTTGCCCATTTGTCAATTGGGGAATGTCTTGTTTTCTTATAAAGTTGACTCAATTATCTATATATTTTAGAAATAAGTCATTTGACAGAAACAATAGTTGTAAAAGTTGTTTACCAATTTACTAAATTTCTTTTGATCTTGGTTACAGTGGTTTTGTGCAAAAGCTTTTTAATTTAATATAATAAAAATTATCCAACTTGTTTTTTTATGTTCTTTATCTCTTCCTTGGTCATAAACTGCAACACTTTCCATAGATCTGACAGGTAAATTATTCCTTGTTCTCCTAGTTTGCTCATAATATGGTCTTTTATGTTTAAATTCCTGCACCTATTTTGGTCTTATCTTGGTATAGGGTGTGAGATGTAGCTGTAATCCAATTTTCTGTCATACTATCTTCCAACAGTTCTTATGAAAGCATCAATTTTCCCAACAGTTTTTATCAAAGCATGAGTTCCTATCCCAGAAGCTGGACTCATTAGGTCTATCAAACAGCAGATTAGTATAATCATTTCCTGCTGTCTCTTTTGCACTTAGTTTTTTCCACTGATCTATCACTCTATTTCTAAGCCAGTACAGACAATTTTGATGACTAATGTCTTATAATAAATATAATTTTAGATCTGGCAAGGTTAAGCCATCTTCTTTTGCATTAAATCCCTTAGTGTTCTTGAATTTTTGTTTCTCCATAGGAATTTAGTTACAATTTCTTTAGGTTCATTAATGTAATTTTTTTTGAAGTTTGATTGGCATGGCACTTAATGAGTAGTTTAATTTAGGTAGAATTATTGTTTTTATTATTTTAGCTTGGCCTATCCATGAGAATTTACTATTTCCCCAGTTATTTAAATCTGATTTTATTTGTGAGGAAATTGTTTTACAGTTTTTTCATAGAGTTTCTGAGTCTGCCCTGGCAGGTAGACTCTCCAGGGTTATGTTGTCTGATGTTATTTTAATTAGGATTTCTCTTTCTGGAGAGATCTTGCCGATGAAATATATAGAAATGCTGATGATTTATATGGGTTTATTTTATATTCTGCTACTGTGCTAATTATTTCTAGTAGTTTTTAAATGATTTTTTAGTGTTCTGTATACAATCATATCATCTGCAAAGAGTGTGAATTTCACTTTTTCCTTCCCACTTGTAATTCTTTGAATTTCTTTTTCTTCTCTTAATGCTAAAGCTAGCATTTCTAATACAATATTGCATACTAGTGGTGCTAATGGGCATCCTTGTTTCACCTCTAATCTTAATGAGAATGCTTCTAGTTTATCCCTATTGCATATAATGCTTGTTGAAAAATTCAGATAGATATTGCTTATCATTCTAAGGAATATTCCATTTATTCCTATGCTCTCTAGTGTTTTTAGTAGAAATCAGTATTGTATTTTGTCAAAGGCTTTTTCAGAATCTATTATAGTGAATTATCCTGACAGTTTTCCTAATATTGAACCAACCCCGCATTCCTGGAATAAATCCTGCTTGGTCCAAGTGTATTATCCTATTAATTGCTGTAATTTCTTTCCTAATATTTTATTTAAGATTTTTCAACTTTATTAATTAAGGAAATTGTATTATAATTTTCTTTGTCTGTTTCAACTCTTCCTGGTTTAGGTATCAGCACTATATTGGTGTTATAGAAAGAATTAGGTAGGGTTCCATCTTCACCTATTTTTTCAAAGAGTTTATATAGAAGTGGACTAATTGTTCCTTAAATGTTTTATAGAATTCACATATGTATCTATCTGGTCCTGGAGATATTTTTTGAAGGGAGTTCAATGAGGGATTCTTGAATTTCTTTTTCTGATATAGGGTTATTTTAGCATTTAATTTTCTCTTCATTTAAACTAGGCATCTTATATTTTTGTAAGTATTCATCCATTTCATTTAGACTATCAAATTTATTGGTGTACAGTTGGGCAAAACAGGTCCAAATCATTACTTTAATTTTCTCCTCGGTTTTATCTTTTTTCATTTTTGCAACTAGTAATTTGTGTTTCTTCTTTCTTTTTTTAAATCAAATTAACCAAAGGCCTATCTATTTTATTGTTTGTTTCATAAAACCAACTCTTGGTTTTGTTTATTAGTTTAATAGTATTCTTGCTTTCAATTTTATTAATTTCTCCTTTAATTTTTAGAATTTATAATTTGGTTTTTAATTGTGGTTTTTAAATCTATGCTTTCTCTATTTTATTTAGCTGCATGCTTAGTCCAAAAATTTTCTCTTCCTCTATTTTATTCAAATAAGCATTTAGAGATATAATATATCCTTTAATAACTTCTTTGGCTATATCCCATAAATTTTGCCATATTGTCCAGTTATTGCCATTTTCTAGGATAAATCACCAATCCTATGTATAATTTGGTGTTTGATCCACTTATTTTATAAAATGGGGTTATTTAGTTTCTAATTAGCTTTAGGTCCATCTCTCCATGGCTCATTATTGCACATAATTTTTATTGCATTATGGTCTGCAAGTAAGTAGTCAATATATCTGTCTTTCTGAATTTGATTAAATGGGTTTTATGCCCTAGTATATGTCAATTTTTGTTTAAGTGCCATGCAGGAAAAAAAGGTATATTCCTTTCTATCCCCATTCAATTTTCTCCAAAGGTCTATCATGTCTAGGATTTTTTTCAACATTTTATTTACTTGCTTAACTTTCTTCTTGTTTATTTTATGGTTAGATTTATCTAATCCTGAGAGAGGGAGGCTGAGGTCTCCCACCAGTAGAGTTTTGCTGTCTATGTCTTCCTGAAACTCATTCAGCTTCTCCTCTAAGAATTTGTGAGCTAAACTACTTGGTGCATAAATAATTAGTAACGAAATTGCTTCATTGTCTATGGTAGCTATTAGGAGAATCTAGTTTCCTTCCTTGTCTCTTTAAATGAGAAATGCAGATGCTTTGTCTGAGATAAGGATTGCTACCCCTACCTTTTTCACTTAAACTGAAGAATAATATATTCTGCTCCAAACTTTTACTTTTACTCTATATTTATCTTTCTGCTTCAAATGAGTTTCTTGGAAGAAATATGTTGGAGGATTCTGGTTTTTAATCCACTCTGCTATCCACTTGTGTTTTATAGGAGAGGTCATCCCATTCATATTCAAAGTTATAATTAATAACCTTTTATTGCCCTCCATTTTCTTCTGTTTATATTTGCCCCTTTTTTTTACCTTATTCTTATTTCCCTGTATTTTGCTTCTGAATACCATTTCCTTCAGTGTATTTGCCCCCTTATATACAACCTCTCTTCCCTTTCATTCCCCTTTCCCTTTGCCCCTTCTTCCTTCCCTTCCTTCTGTCAGTTCCTATTTGCCTCCCCCTCCTCCTCTTTTCCCCTCTTAATACTTAAAAGGCAAGATAAGTTTCTAATCTTAACTGAGGGTGTGAGTGTGTTAATACTGCTTTGAGCTAAATCTGATGATAGTAAAATTCAGGTGGTTCTCACCTCCTCCCTTCTCCTCTCTATTTCAATGGATTATTTGCACCACTTCATGTGATGTAATGGATAAGTATATTCTCTCTAGTAGAGTTACAATTCTCAAGAGTTATGAGAATCTTTTCTCCCAGGTGGGGATATAGCCAGTTTCATCTTACTGGATAACAATTTTTTTTCTTTTCCCTTTTTTTTACCTTTTCATGTATCTTTTGAGTCTTCTGTTTGAAGTCCAAATTTTCTATTTAACTATGATCTTTTCAACAGGAAAAGCATGAAGTCTATTTTGTTAAATGTCTACTTTTTCCCTAGAAGAGGATGCTCAGCTTAGACAGATAGTGAATTTTTGTCTGCATTCCAAGCTCCCTTACTCTTTGAAATTTCATTCTCCATACCCTTTGATCCTTAGGGTTTATGCAGCCAGGTCCTGTGTAATCCTTACTGTGGCTTCTTAGTATTTAAATTGTTTCTTTCTGGCTGCTTGCAGGATTTTCTCTTTTATCTGATAGTTCTGTAGATTGATCACAATATTCCTTGGTGTTTTCAATTTAGGATCCATTTCAGAATATGATCAATGTATTTTTTCAATAATTATTTTGCCTTCTGCTTCCATGATAACAGGGCAATTCAGTTTCACTATATCCTGAATTATTGAGGCCAGACTTTTTTTCTCCTCAATGTTTTCAAGAAACCCAATGATTCCTAAATTGTCTCTTCTGCATCTATTCTCCAGGTCAATTGTTTTGCCAATATGATATTTTATATTTTCTTCTATTTTTTTTCATTTTTTGTTTTATTTAACAAATTCTTGTGATGTCATGAAGTCATTAGTTTCCACAGATTCCAGATGTTTTTTAGATTTTTTTGAAAGGCAATGGCGTTAAGTGGCTTGCCCGAGGCCACACAGTGAGGTAATTATTAAGTGTCTGAGGCCGGATTTGAACTCAGGTTCTCCTGACTCCAAGGCTGGTGCTCTATCCACTGCACCACCTAGCTGCTGCCAGACTTTTTGTAAGAGAATTTTCTTCATTCACATTTTGCAACTCCTTTTCCAATTGGTCAATTCTAATTTTAAAGGAGTTTTCAATTTGCCAAATTGTGATTTTCATAGAATTATTTTCTTTTTGTAGTCATCTAATTATATATTAATTTTCTTATTGCAAGATGATAATTTTCTCTTGCAAAGTGTTAATTTTCTCTTGCATTTCTTTTCCCAATTTTTCCAATTGATTTTTGAATTCCTTCCTGATCTCCTCTAAGAAATCTTTCTGGGGATGGGGACCAATTCATATTCTTCTCTGATGTTCTAGCTCTCTCTGAGTTAGGATCCTTGTTTTCAAGTAAATTTTCAATGAACCCCTCCCTTTCCTCTGGCTTTTCTTCATTTTCTTAGCATCTTGTGTTGGGAGGAGGGGCTGGTTCACAGATGTTTGTTTTTGAAATGCCTAGAGGCTTTGCTCACAGGGTTTAGTAACTTCAAGTGGATTGGCCAGTAGGGAGATGCTATACACTTTCTCTGTAGTGTCTGTGACCTTGAATAATGACCCTCTCCCTGAGCCTGTGGGGGGGGATGTGGGGAGGGGGAGGTGGGACTGCAGGATCTGGTTCATCTTTGAATAAACTCAGGCTACATGGCTAATCTACTCAATCCTCCATCAGTACTGGGGGACATATGCTGCTCACAGCTGAGTCTGGGGAGATGGCGGGGCTGTTACTCTGTTCTGGGAAGAGTCACTTTCTCCCATAGGAATGTGGGGGGACTCAACTGGAAACAAAGGACTCTGCTGTAAACAGGGGTCTTTTGACCCTATTCTTCCACACCAATCAAAGTGAACAGAATGATGTCTAGCAACTTCGATGGAGCTCTTCCACCCTACACAGTAAACACTTCCAAGCTGGAGCTCTCTCCTTGACATTACATACACAGTAAACACCTCTTCTGTTATTCTCAGAGTAGTTCTCAGACCTTAACCTGCCACCCCTGCCCTGGTTCTTTTCTCTTTGTCCCTATCTTGTCCTCACTTCCCTGTGATAAACCTTGTTGGTAGACATTCTTTTCTTAGGTTCCTCTCTGAATTTTGTGAATCCATAATCTGTTAAGAGACTTGTTTCATGTTGGTTCTGAGGGAAAGCTAGGAGAACTTAAGACAGTGCCTGTCTTCTCTCCATCTTGGCTAGAAGATAAAATTTCTTCTTTGCAAACAGTATAAAATTAACTTAGGAAAACCTAGAGATTTAACTAAAAATCTCAAAAAAGCAAAGTTGCACAATATAAAATAAAGCCACAGAAATAATTAGTATTTCTAAATGCTACTAAGAAAACCCAGCAGAAGGATGCAGAAATAAAAATTCCAGTAACTACAGACCATATAATATACTTGGAAGTTAACCTATCAAAGCAAACCCAAGGATTTAGATAAACACAGTTACAAAATATTCATGCAATTAAAATGGAACTAAAAAGCTTGAGGGATATTAGCTGTTTATGGGAAGGCAGAACCAAAATAATGAAAAAGGTCATTGTTCCTAAGCTAATTTACTTATCCATTGCCACATCTATCAAACTACCAAAGAATTAATTCATGGAAATTGAAAAAAATAGTAAAATTCATTTGGAAGAATAAAAAAGATTAAAGAATGTCAAAGGAATCAGTGAAAAACATTGGAAGGAAGGCATGCTAGCAGTATTATTATATTTTTGCAAGTTTTTTGAAAGAAGATAGAGATTTATTAAAAGAAGTTATAACACATAAGAATGCTGATAGGGAAGTTAAGAAGAGTTTAAAAAACAATTTGCTGATTGAACTAGTCAGACCAGCTAACCAGGGTTTTCAGCAGGAATCTGGAAGTTTAAAGAGAAGGAGTCTATTTCTCAATCTCCTTAAATTCTCCCTCAGAATTCATGGGAGTGTGGTGACCTGGGATTAACACAAGTCCCACATTGGAGATTTTGACTTTTGGGGTGGTGTCTCTTTCTGGTAGTCTTGAGTGTTTCCAGTGCATGTGCTACCTGACTGCCCAACCAGAAGACAATACAATCCAAATCAGATTGAAAGTCACACCCTCAGGTATGGCCTAAATTAGATGATAAAGGAAGAAGGAAGATTCCCTTAACAATGCAAACAAAAGAAGTACAAAGTTTACCTTCAAATGATATCATCACTCCATTTCCCTGCATCATATTCACCCTCAAATTATTAGGAACCCAGATTCTTTTCATGAATTGGGATGAAGGTCCATCTTTTGGAATTTCTTCAAAGCTAAGAAGGGGCATAGCAGTCTGCCTAGCTAACCTAGCCTAACCTATTAGGGGTCGATTTGGAGAGGGAATATTCTGCAGGTGAAACATGATTGAAGTGATGTCCAAGGGGTTTGGGCAATTGGGATCAGATAGAGGCTAATGTTCAATCAAGGTAGATTGGCCAGAGGATTGGCCAGTAGGCAGATGCTAGACACTTTCTCTGTAGTGAGAAAACTGTAGGCCTGTTGCTTGAATCCTTGGAGCTTGATCCATTTTTCCAAGTCTGGGCAAAGAATCTGTCCTATCTCAGTCACCAAGTTATTGCAGCTAGTTGTTTCTTGAGTTTGATAACTGTCCTGTGATGAATTGCTACTCAGACTTGGGAATGCTGGTTGTGGAAAGAAGATAGAGATTTAATAAAAGAAGTGCAACACATAAGAATGGTGATAGAAAAGTTAAGAAGATTGAACTGATCAGGCTAGCTGACCTTATTATATTATTTTTAAATCAGTTACATTATTCTTTCAAACTATAGTACAAAGTGTTAATCATGAAAACAATCTATTATTGGTTTAAATAGAGTGATGGATCAATGATAAAGATAAGGTATACAATATGCCTTAGCATATAACAAATCTTGAATTTGGTAAAGTCAAAGATCCAAATCCTTGAGACAAGAATGCTCCAACTGACAAAACTTGCGGGCAAAATGTAAAACTGCTTGGAAGAAATAAAGTATACTAACATCTCACAATGTATAGAAAAATTCGGTAAATTGTCAGAAAAATATAATGTATGTTATCTTCAACTTTCCTGCTTTCCTTTTTCCTAATGCTGGCCAGAATAGGTTTGTTTGTGCAAAAACTTTTAATTTGATGTAATCAAAATTACTAATTTCATCTCAAGGGATTGTCTCTATTTCTTGTTTGATCATAAGCCTTCCCTTATCCAAAGATATGAAAAAAAATTAGGGGAGTATGGAAAATAATTACATTATTGGTCTTCTTATAGTCATTATGTTCCAGATTGCCTTGAAAAGAGTACATTAAATAATTATTAAACTGAATTTAACTTAACTTGGAAATTTTCTTCCTTTTACTATGTTAAATTCTTTTATTTTCCTAAAGCAACTACTAATTTCAAAAAATGTTCTCTATTATATCACAAGAGTATTATCAAATAAAGTTAGCCAAGAGGGGAAAAAAGTGAAAACTTCCTTCACTTTTTTCCTACCTGGCTGCCTTAAAAGTTTGTTGGATTGGAAGAGCTGGATGCAAATCCTTATTTTTTTTTTTTAGCAAAACAAATAGCTGTTTATTGACTTTCTCAAGAAAAGACAGACTCAAAGATATCACACTGAAGATCAGGCAAAGAGCTTCCTAAAATTGACAGCAGTCAAGCAGGATTATATGGCCTAATGAGATTATCCCCTCCCTAGCCACTTCTAGTCCAATGCAATTGGTTAAGTTTTCAGAGTTACAATCTTTGTGCAAAAAAAAATGTACCCAGTAACAAAGAGAAGAATAGCATGGTTTCATAAAATACTACTTCACCATGCAGATAGTGAGAAGATCAAAAAAATATATATTTTTCTATTTTTTCTTTTTTTTAATTTAAGATGGGTTTTATTTATTTATTTTGACTTTTACACTTTTTTCCCCAATCTTGCTTCCCTGCCTCCAGAGAAGGTAGCTTGCTAATCTTTACATCATTTCCATAGTATGGATTGATCTAGGTTGAATATAATGAGAGAGAAATCATTCGCTTAAGGAAGAAGATTATAGTATGAGATATAGCAGAGCTACATAATAAAACATTTTTTAAAATTAAAGGTAATAGTCCTTGGTCTTTGTTCAAACTGTACAATTCTTTCTCAGGACACAGATGGCACTCTATGTCACAGACACCCTAAATTTGTGGCTGTTTGTTGCCCTGTTGGTATGAGCAAGTCCATTAAGTTTGATCATCACTCCCATGTTGCTGTTAGGGTGTACAATGTTCTTCTGGTTCTTGCTCAGCATAAGTTCATGCAAATCCTTCCAGGCTTCCCGGCATTCACATCCCTCCTGGGTTCTAATAGAACAATAGTGTTCCATCATATACATATACCACAGTTTGTTAAGCCATTCCACAATTGATGGACATTCCTTCAGTTTCCATGTCTTTGCCACCACAAACAGAGATGCTATGAACATTTTTATACAAGTGATGTTTTTGCCCTTTTTCATAATCTCTTCAGGGTATAGGCCTAGTATTGCTGGATCAAAAGATATGCACATTTTTATTGCCCTTTGGGCATAATTCCAAATTGTTCTCCAGAAAGGTTGCATGAGTTATAGCTCCACCAACAATGTATTAGAGTCCCAGATTTCCCACATCACTTCTAACACTGATCATTTTCCTTTCTGGTCATATTGGTCAATCTGAGACACGTGAGGTGGTATCTCAGAAATTCTTTGATTTTCATTTCTCTAATATGTAATGATTTAGAGTACCTTTTCATATGATTATGGATCACCTTGATTTCCTCAACAGTAAATTGCCTTTGCATATCCTTTTACCATTTGTCAATTGGGGAATGGCTAGTTTTTTTGAAAATTTGACTCAGGTTTCTGTATATTTTAAAGATGAGTCCTTTGTTAGAAACACTAGTTCTAAGATTGTTTTCCAGTTTACTACTTTTCTTTTGATCTTGGCTGCAGTAGTTTTGTCTGTGCAAAAGCTTTTTAATTTAATGTAATCAAAATCATCTAGTTTGTTTTTAATGATGTTCTTCATCTCTTCCTTGTTCATAAACTGCTTCCCTTTCCATAGATTTTATAGGTAAACTACTCCTTGATTTCCTAGTTTGCTTATAATTTTGCTTTTTTATGTCTAGATCCTATAATCATTTTGATCTTATCTTCATATAAGCTGTGAGGTGTTGGTCTAATTTAAGTTTCTTCCATAATAATTTCCAAACTTCCCAACAGTTTTTATTGAAGAGAGAGTTTTTATCCCAATATCTGAATTATTTGGGTTTTATCAAACAGCAAATTACCATAATCATTTCCTGCTACTGCACCAAGTCTATTCCATTGATCCACCACTCTATTTCTTAGCCAATACCAGACAGTTTTTATGACAGATGCTTTATAATATAATTTAAAAATCTGGTAGGGCTAAGCCACCTTCTTTTGCATTTTTTCATTAAATCCCTGGAGATTCTCAAATTTGTATTTCTCTATATGAATTTATGTGCAATATTTTCTAACTCATTGAAGTAATTTTTTGGAATTTTGATTTGTAGGACACTAAAGAAGTAGTTTAATTTTGGTAGAATATGGTAAATTTGGTAGAATTTTTATATTTTCTCAGCCAGAGTAGTTGATATTTGTTCAGTTATTAAAGTCTGATTTTATTTGTGTAAGAAGTGTTTTGTAATTGTTTTCAAAAAGTTTCTGAGTCTGCCTTAACAGGTAGACTCCCAGTTGTTTTATATTGTCCAGGTTACTTTGAATGGGATTTCTCTTTCTTGCTCTTTCTGCTATATCTTGCTAGACATATATAAAAATGTTGGGAATTCATGAGGGTTTATTTTATATCCTGATACTTTGCTAAAGTTACTAATTATTTCGAGTGGTTTTTTAGATGATTTTTGGGGGGGATTCTCTAGATATACCATCATGTCATCTGCAAAGAGTGAGAGTTTTGTGTCTTCCTTCCCTATTCGAATTCCTTTGATTTCTTTTTCTTCTCTTCTTACTGAAGCTAACATTTCTAATATGATATTGAATAGTAGTGTTGATAGTGAGCGTCCTTTGTTCACACCTAATCTTAATGGGAATGCCTCTAGCCTATCCCCATTGCATATAATATGCCTGCTGATGGTTTCAGATAGTTACTGATTATTATTGTAAGTAATAATCCACTTATTCCTATGTTCTCTTGTATTTTAGTAGGGATGGGTGCTGTCTTTTCTCAAAAGCTTTTTCAGCATCTATTGAAATAATCATGATTTCTGATAGGTTTGTTATGATATGGTTAATTATACTGACAGTTTTCCCAATATTGAACCAACCCTGTATTCCTGGGATAAATCCTACTTGGTCTTAATGTATTATTCTAGTAATAATGTGTTGTATTCATTTTGCTAAGATTTTATTTAAGATTTTTGCATCTATATTAATCAGTAAGATAGGTTTATAATTTTCTTTTTCTGCTCTAACTATTCCTAGTTTAGGTATCAGCACTATATTGGTGTCATAGAGTTAGGCAGAGTTCCATCTTAACCTATTTTTACAAATAGTTTATATAGAATTGGAACCAGTTGTTCCTTAAATCTTTGATAGAATTCATTTATGAATCCATCTGGTCCTGGAGACTTTTTTCTTAGGGATTTCAATAACAATTTGCTGAATTTCTTTTTTCTGAGATAGTTATTTAAGTATTGAATTTCCTCTTCATTTAAACTAGATAACATATTTTTGTAAATATTCCTCCATTTCATTTAGATTTTCAAATTTATTGGCATATAATTGGGCGCAATCTTTCAAAATTATTACTGTAATTTCCTCCTCATTGGTAGTGATTTCACCTTTTTCATTTATGATACTAACAATTTGCTTTTTGTCTTTCTTTTTTTAATCAAATTGACCAGAGTTTTATCAGTTTTATTGTTTGTTTTTCATCTAGCCGGTTCTTGGTTTTATTTATTAGTTCAATAGTTTTCTTGCTTTTGATTTTATTAAATTTTCCTTTAATTTTTAGAATTTCTAATTTGGTATATACTGTGGGTTTTAATTTGTTCTTACTCTAATAGTTTTAGTTTCAAATTTAATTCACTGATTTCCTTTTTCTCTAATTTATTCTTATAAGCATTTAAAGCTATAATATATTACCTGACAGCAACCTTGTGTGTATCCCACAGATTTTGGTATGATGTTTCATTATTGTCATTATCTAGGATAAAATAATTGATTTTTTTTATAATTTGTTGTTTGATCCACTCTTTCTTTAACATGAGGTTATTTATTTTCTAAATTTGTTTTGTGTCTCTATCTCCCTGGCTCAATATTGCATATTATGATTTTTGTTGTATTATGAACTGATAAAGATGTATTCACTATTTCTGCCTTTCTGCAATTGTTCATTAAGTTTTTATGCCCTAGTATATGATCACTATTTGTGTAAGTGTCATGTACTACAGAAAAGAATGTATATTCCTTTCTATCCCCATTCAGTTTCTTCTGTAGATCTATCATATCTAGGTGTTGTAACAATCTTTTTACCTCCTTAACTTTCTTCTTGTTTACTTAATGATTCAATTTATCTAAATCTGACACTGGGAGGGTTAGGTCTCCCACTAGTAGAGTTTTGTTATATATGTCTTCCTGTAGGTCTTTCAATTTCTCCTCTAAGAATTTGGAAGCTATACCATTGGGTGTATACCTATTTTATTTTGTGTGGTACCTTGTAGGAGGATATAGTTTTCTTCCTTATCTCTTTTAATGCTATCTATTTTTCCAACTAATTTATTTGAGATAAGGATTGCTATCCCTATTTTTTTTCACTTCAGCTGAAGCAAAATATATTTTGCTCCACCCTTTTACCTTTACTCTATAAGTATCTCTCTCAGATAATTTTCTTGTAAGCAGCATATTGTAGGATTTTGGTTTTTAATCTGCCCTGCTATTTGCTTACATTTTAAGGGAGACTTCCTCCCAATCACATTCAAAATTATCATTACTAACTCTAATGCCTTCCATGTTATCTTCCCTCTGTTTGTGATTTCCCAGTGTTTTGTTTCTGAATACCACCACCTTCAGTGTGTTTACCCTCCTATATATCCATCCCCTTCCCTTTTTTTCCCCTTTCCCTTTGCCCTTTTTTTCATTTCCTTCCTTTCTGGTGATTCCACCTTTCCTCTCCCTTCCCTTTTCCCCTTTTAACATTTTAAAGTTAAGATAAGTTTCTTAACTTAACTGAGTGTGTGTGTATGTTTGTGTGTGTGTGTGTGTGTGTGTGTGTGTGTGTGTGTGTGTGTAACTTAAAGGCAATCTGATGAGAGTAAGATTCAGGTGATTCTCACCTCCTCCCTTCTTTCCCTCTATTTCATTAAATACTTTGTATTCTTAATGTAATGAGATTTACCACATTGAGTCTCCTTCATCCTCTCTTCTCTTTACTGTACCCCTTTTTAAGGGGGTATTGTTTTAAATCATATCTGAATCACAGAAAGGTCTTGAGTATCCATAACTACTGCCTATTCTCTCTACTAGAATTACAATTATTGAGAGTTAGTAGAGTCTTTCTCCCAGCTAAAGATATTTCAAATTACATATTATTGGGTAACAGTTTTTCAAATAAGTCATGCATATCCATCTCTTCTGGCTAATTAAAATCTCTCTAGTAGAGTTACAATTCTTGAGAGTTGTTAAAGTCTTTCTTCCAAGAAGCGATATTTCAAGTTTTATATTATTTGATAATAGTTTTACCCTTTCCCCCCTTTTCAAATTATACCTTTTCGTGTGTCTCCTGAGTCTCTTGTTTGAAGTCCAAATATTCTATAAGCACTGGCCTTTTCATCAGGACAAGTTGAACTCTCCTATCTCATTAAATGTCCAACTTTTGCCCTGGAAGAGAAAGATCAGCTTTTCCATATAGTAGATTCTTGGCTGCATTCCAAGCTCCCTTGCTTTTTCAGAATATTGCATTCCAGGTCCTTCGATCCCTTAATGTTGATGCTTCCAGATCCTTTGTAATACTTACTGTGACTCCTTGGCTTTTAAATTGTTTCTTTCTGGCTGCTTGCAGGATTTTCTCTTTTATCTGATAGTTCTGGAAGATGGCTACAATATTCCTTGGTGTTTTCATTTTTGCATCTCTTTCCAGGGGTGACTGAAGTATTTTTTCAATCACTATTTTTCCCTCTGGTTCCATGAATTCAAGGCAGTTTTCCATTACTAAATCCTGTAATATGGAGTTCAGTCTTTTTTTCCTCTTCAATGTTTTCTGGAAGACCAATAAGTTTTAGGTTATCTTTCCTCAATCTCTTCTCAAGGTCAGTGGTTTTTCTGATGAAGTATTTAACATTTTTCTTCTATTTTATTTCAATGTTTTGGTTTTGTTTGACAAATTCTTGTTGTCTCATGACAACAATGGTTTCCAAAGACTCTTTTATGTTCTTCTTTGTAGGGAAAAAATTTCTTCATTATCTTTTGCAACTCCTTTTCCAACTGGTCAGTTCTATTTTATAAGAGTGTTCCCTTTGTTCATTTGAGGTTTTGAGAAAATTATTTTCTTTTTGCATTTGTCCAATTGTATTTTCCAAGGATTTGTTGCAAGGTATTAATTTTCTCTTGGGTTTCTTTTCCTAAATTTTCCACTTGATTTTTAAACTCCTTGATTTCTTCAAGGAAATCTTCCTGTGCTGGAAACCAAATCATATTCTAGTCATGGATTCTATGTCTCTCTGAACTAGGGTCTTTTCTTTCTAGCAATATTTTATGCCCCCCCCTTCACTGGCCTTTCTTCATTTTCCAAAGATCTTGTATTGGTGAGGGGCTGGTTCACAGAGGTTTGATACTGAGATCCCTAGAGACTTTACTTACTGAGTGTAGCATCTCCAGTTGGCCAGAAGGGGGTGCTGAAGTCTTTGCTCACTGAGTGTCTATTAGGGATGTTGGAGGGTTTTCTCACTGAATGAAATATCTCCTCCTGGCCAGTATAGTGTGATAAAGGCTGGAACCTACCCTCCAGCCCATCCTTTAGGTCCCAGACGTTAAGTCTCATGGCCATGCCTCCACTCTCTGACTGTTTCTCAGAGGGAAGTGGTCACCCCCACCCCCAGCCAAGTGCTTCCCATAGTGAAATCCCCCAGGGCTGATCTTAGCTTAGTCTTATTCTCCCCCACCTCTCCCCCACAGGCTTTTGGCACTCTGTACTTGCCACACCCCCAATTCCTGAAGACAGACCTTGAGGTATGTGTTGTTTATCTAGCTTCTCTTTCTGGGTTTTGTTGATGGGACTTCCATTAAGAGGTTTGTTTCATATTGTTTATGAGGGAAGGTCAGGAGACATTAGCACAGGACCACTATCTTTCCCAGAAGTCTCAAATCCCTATTTATGTTCAGTGAGACTAATGATAAATCATTTAATCTGTGATTCATTTTGCTCATCTACAAAATAAGATAAGATTTAGTAGTGGGATGATAAATTTTTAACAAACCTCTCTGGAAAACAAAATGTAAACACTACACACATTTAACTTTCATTAATAACATTTTCTGCTTCATTGTCTAAAGTCCCTAGACAATTTAAAAACCTATAAATCATGCCCTGATGTGTAACCTTTCCTGATTTCCAAGGTATAAATCCTCACACTGAAAATTTTACAATCAGGTCACTGAGAGTTGGCTCCAGGTTTTCCCCTCATAGACTGAATGGCCTCTAAGTTCCATTTCTTTTCTAACTTCAATGAAAATGATATCTTCTCCCAATATCTTCTCCCAGCTAATAATCCATTTGGAAGATATGGGGAATGGCAGAGCTACCATGAAAAGCATGTTACTCAAGCCCTGGGAGTCAATGGAAGAATCTAATTAGAGAAATAAAAAGACCTGGCCCATAAGTCACAAGAAAACAGAAAATTAGTCAACCACTGCTTCATGAAATTTCTTCTATCATTACTAATTTTTTGCCTAGTTTCTTCTCTTGCATTTTAGAAGGAGGAGGAGAAGAATGATTTGATTCTGGGAGGTAAATCTTAACTTTATTTGCATGTCTTTGAAATGGTAATTCATAGAATTATAGATTTCTAAGTATAAGGGACCTTGGAGAGCACATATCCCAACCCCCTCATTCAGTTCATTGAAGTACCTGCCAAGTAAAACATATTGATTTGATGTCTGCCTTAGTAATTACCTTTGGTATTCTCTTAATATTTCCCTTATGACTAAGGTCTCAATTCAACCTTCCCTTGCATATGTCTAAATAATATTCCAGGTTCCTACTGCCTTAGCTCATAACAACAAGCAAATTTCCATGATATCAGTACAATGTGGCCTTCTCCCACATTACACACACACACACACACACACACACACACACACACACACATGTGCACACACACATGTGCACACACAAAAGGAAACTTGCAGAACTCAGAAATGGGCCACCTTTTTTTTCAGTCCTCTCTTTGAATTAAAACAAAAACAGCAATGAAGGAACAACAGAAATTATTTCACTTTTAGGACAGGAAGTCATGATGCTGTAATTAAAAGAAACTTAATCTTGAGATCAGAAGATATTGGTTCAGATTATTGCATTATCATTGATAATTTCCTTAACCAGGAAGGCTTCAGTTAATCTTCTCTAATAATGAGAAGGTGGGACAACACATTCTCTTCAGGAAAATAATTCTTCAGGAATTGCAGCACAGTGATAAGATTAAAGTAGGCACTTAATAAATATTCCTTAAATATTATTTTAAATTATTTATTCAAGGACTCCTAAAGATAAGGTATTTTAGTAGGCATCATTTTTTTAACTTCATTTCTCCTGTCTTCATTTTCATTATCCAAGAAATAATAAGCATATTCATACACTGATGACTTAATGAAGAGTGCTCAATCAGAGAACTGGAAAAGAGTTTACTGACAGATTTCTAAAGTATTTCTTCTCCTCTTTCCCTTTAAGCAACCCTCACATACATGAAAGAGTATTGATCATGATGATGGTAGCAGATATGTTAGTGATGATGAAAATTGGTGTTATATCTTGCTTTACAATTTACAAATTGTTTTACATATTATCTCATTTGATGCTCACCAAAAAATAGACCACACAACAGCAGAAAAAAAAACCTGTAAATTGAGGGCTATTATTGTCCTCATATTACAGATGGAAAAACTGAGACTTTGGATTAAAGTGATGTGCCAGAGACACATAGTTAGGAAGTGTCTAAAGCAAAATTTGACTTTAGTTCTTCAAGTCTGTCATGCTATCATATTACTTATATTCATAACTATAATAAGTCATTAAGGCTTTGCTCTTCTTGTAAGGCACAGAAAGTATGAATTATTATACCCAATTGCAGATGAATAAACTGAGATTAAGTGGCTTGTTGATGAATAGAGAGCTAGCAAATGTTGGTACCAGGAATATTATATTAAGGTGGGAGGAGAGAGGTAAATTGGTTATATTACTGGAGCAAAGACTGGTTGCAAACACATTATTTCTTCATTA
Source organism: Macrotis lagotis (assembly GCF_037893015.1). NCBI lineage: Eukaryota > Metazoa > Chordata > Mammalia > Peramelemorphia > Peramelidae > Macrotis > Macrotis lagotis. The sequence goes on along the minus strand of NC_133664.1, from coordinate 176,874,645 downwards.
ATTTTTAGGAGGGAAATTTTGAATTTTTGAAAATATTGAATTAAAGAGATCATTTAAGGAAAGTTGTAAATATTGTACAGGAATGATCAATGATTTGGGAATGAGGAGGTTGTTTCTGGACACTAGGTTTCCCACTAACTCCATATGATGGATAAATCATTTAAGTCTTTTGTTCCTCAGTTGTTATTTTTTTTCTAATTTATAGAATGAAAGAACTGAAATAAATGATGATTGAAGGACTTCTCTAACTCTAAAATGTATTATGCTAAAGGCAAGTTTATCACTTCAATATTACAATAACACAAGTGGGGTTAATAGTAAATTAACATGCATTTACTAATACACTGTATTGTCCACAGGGGCAGACAGGGCTGTCAAACATGGGACACTGTTGACCAGGAATGCAGTTGACAGTCCATTAATTGTTTCCCATTCATTGATAGGGGCCACGTCATTGCAGGGATAATGCTAGTAAGGTATAGTTCTAATCCAAAGATGTGTGTGTCATGCAGGCTTATAAGAAGATAAATTTCTCAGTAGGAAGAAATACACAAGGGCATGGTCCCTAATCATGACAAAGAAAGAGGGATGACTATGCCAAAGCCTCAGGCAACAGGAAGAATAATTGGAGGAAATTTCTTCTTATTATAAGAAAAGTAATAAGAAAAACTAGGAATTATGTAGCACTTGAACATTTGTAATGTGCTTTACATAGCAATAATGATAAAAATTTATATAGTACTTAAAAATTTCATGGGACTTCAAAATATTTTACAAATATTTTCTCATTTAACACACACAATAATCCCAAGAGATAGCTACTCTTATTATCCTCATTGTATAAATTTAGAAACTGAGGCAAATAGAAATTAAGTGACTTGCCTAAGGCAACGAAGTCATAGGTCTGAGGTTGAATTTGAACTCAGATCTTCTTGAATCGGGGCTCTACCAAGCTACCTCAGTAATGTTACCTTAGTTGATACTCAAAACAGGTTCTATTATTATCCTCATTTTAATGATCATGAACCTGATAGGAATCAAATGACTTGTTCAGGGTGACAGAGTACATTATGCATCTGAGTCAGAATTTAAACTTATTTCTTCCTGATGCCAAAACAAAGCCCATTATACCATACCATTTCTACATTTTGCTAATTAGGAAATTCATGAAAGTTAAATAATTTTCCCCAGGTCACACTCCTGGTAATCTTCAAAAGTGGCATTTGAACTGAGATTCTCTAACTCTAGGATCCACTAATTGGTAGTACAGTTCGATATATTTTGGTCAGTCTAATTTATGCTCTACAAAGGTAGTAGTTCCAAGTCAGTGACCTTCCACTTTTTCAGAAGTATATTGCTTTTGTGACCACATTTGGATTAATTGGCAAAGATACAGGAGTAGTTTGCCATTTCCTTCTCCAGCTCATTTTACAGATGAGGAAACTAAAGGGACATTATTTCTTGAATTTTGGAGAGACCTGAAACCACTTCAAATATTCAGATGACTCAGAAGACTCTTCCAAGACTTGAAATTCAGAACTCTAATAATGGCTGGCAGAGTGAGAAGAGTGCCAGGTCTGGAGTCATGAAGATTTATTATCATGAGTTCAAATAAGACTTAAGAAACATACTGTGTGACTCTGTGAAAATCACTTAATACTGTTTGCTTCAGTTTCTTCATTTGTAAAACAATGACTGTATAACAAGATCCTAATTTCTTTATATCCTCTTAGGAAAAAAAAATTTCAATAATCCTCTGGTGTTATAGTATTATTGCTGCTGTAGTTTTTTGTTGCTGTTATTAATTTTTTGATTTTCTTTTGATTTTTTTTTTCTTTTTTGTTTTTGGAGTTATATTCTTATTGTGCTTTCCTTGTTAGCACTGCTTGCTTCCCTTTCTTTTGTTTCAGTTGCCTGAAGTCATACAATAAAGAAAGTAATTTGCTGCATCCTTTTCCTTCTTTCTTTTCCCTCCTTCCCTCCTTTCCTCCCTCCCTCCTTCCCTCCTTCCTTGCTTCGCTCCCTCCTTCTCTCCTTCCTTCCTTCCTTCCTTCTTTCCTTCCTCCCTTTCTCCCTTTCTCTCTCTCTCTCTCTCTCTCTCTCTCTCTCTCTCTCTCTCTCTCTCTCTCTCTCTCCCTCCCTCCCTCCCTCCCTCCCTTCTTTCGGTAAAAATGCTTCAAATAGCCTTCTTTTTAGAATGTACAACTTTTTAAAATAATGCTTGAGTTAAATTTTTCAGGAATTGTTTCCCTGGAATACTTTTTGAGTGCATTTGTTCTTCAGAATATATCTTTCTTTTCTGTGATTATTTTTGATGGATGCAGAATAGCCTGATGGTAGTTGAATTTTCTTTCTTTCTCAGGTTGGTTACATGGCACAGTGGATAGAGCACTGGCCCTGGATTCAAGAGTGCCTGAGTTCAAATCTGGCCTCAAACACTTAATAATTACCTAGCTGTGTGGCCTTGGGCAAGCCACTGAAGTCTATTTGCCTTGGAAAAAAAACCTAAAAAAAAGAAAAAGAAAAAAATTAAATTCTTTCTCCATTCTTCTTCAGACTCCACTCCTTAAACTGCAAGCTTTGTCCACCACTCTACAATAATCTTGTTATTACTGAAATTCATTCTGCCACTACCCTTCTCTTTCTGTTTTAATTGTATGATCAACAAGATGTGCGATTTGATCAATTAAATAATAAGAAGAGAAGTAAATGATAGACCATTTGTGTCTTCAGTTGGTATCCAAGGTATATTCACACTTAGAAAAAGACCTCCAGCATTTTTTTGTGCCTTGTGGAAGATTTATAGAAAGGTATGATTAGAATTACAAATTGAAGGTGTTTGCAGCTCTTTGAATAAATCCCTATTTTGTGGAGATGTCAGATTCATTCAGGTATATAAAATAACCAACTTTCCCAATGGAAAATTGTTCTTTCCCAGAAATCTTGGTATGCTTCTAGAACCCCTTCCAGGATTAATTGGTGCCTCCCAGAGATTCCGTGGATTTTTTCTTTCACTTAATAGTATTTTATTTTTCCAATTACATATAATGATGATTTTCAACATTCAATTTTTTCAATGAAAGATTTTATTTATTTTGATTTTTACAAATGTACCCCTATTCTTGCTTCCCTCCCTCGACCCTCCCCCACAGAAGGCAATCTGTTAGTCTTTATATTGTTTCCATGGTATACATTGATCTAAGTTGAATGTGATGAGAGAGAAATAATATTCTTAAGGAAGAAAAATAAAGTATAATAGATATCAAAATTACATAATAAGTTAATGGGATTTTTTCCCCTAAATTGAAGGTAATAGCCTTTGGTCTTTGTTCAAACTCCACAATTCTTTCTCTGGATACAGATAGTATTCTCCATAGCAGACAGCCCAAATTGTCCCTGATCATTGCACTAATGGAATGAATAAATCTATCAAGGATGATGATCATCCCCCTGTTGCTGTTAGGGTGTACTATGTTTTTCTGGTTCTGCTCATCTTGCTCAGCCTCAGTTCATGCAAATCTTTCCATGCTTCCATGAATTCTCATCCCTCCTGGTTTCTTTTTGCTGGTTAATATGACTTTATTTATAGATTACTAAAATATTCTTTCACATTCTTTATCATAAGTATATAACAGCAGTTAATTACATATTTTTCCACAGTTGCTGTTGCTGATTATAGTTTCCTCCATTCATTCCTCCCCACTACCATATATTATATTTTATCTCTCCTTTCACTCTGTCCCTCTTCTGAAATGTGCTGTAGGGAAGCTGACTGTCATAGCAGACAAAGCTCTGGCCCTGCGGCCAAGAGGCCCCAAGCCCACATACCAACCCAGAGACCCAGCAACCACCTAGCCCCACAGTCCTGAACAAGCTACCCAATCCCAGCACTTTGCAAAAAGTAAAAAATAAAATATGTTATATCTTACTACTCTCTCCTATGATCTACCCTCTCCTCTATCACCCACATCCCTCCCCTTCCCCCATCCCCCTTCTCTCCTTTTTACTCTAGATATCTATACTTTATTGAGTGTGTATACTGCTTCTTCTCTGAGCCATTTCTGATTAAGTAAAGGTTCCCTCATTCTCCCTCACCTCTCCCCCTTCTCTATCATTTCAAAAAAATTCTTTTATATAAAATATCTTAGCCTATTCCACATCTTCTTTCTCTTACTCCAAGTATATTTCCCTTTCACCCATTGACTCCATTTTTACAATATATTATATCTTCAAATTCAGCTCTCTCCTGTTCTTCAACTATAAAAACTACTTCTACCTGCTCTGTTAAATGAGAAGGTTTATATGAGTATTATCAGTATCATTTCTCTATTCAGGAATACATGCAGTTCATAATCACTAAGTCCCTCATAATTTATCCTTCTCCTCCACTCTCTATGCTTCACCTGATACCTATACTTGAAGGTTAAACTTTCTTTTCATTTCTGGTCATTTCAACAGGAACATTTGAAATTTCCTTCTTTCATAGTAAGTCCATTTTTTTTCCTCTGGAAGAGAATGTTCAGTTTTGCTGGGTAGTTGATTCTCAGTTGCATTACAAGTTCTTTTGCCTTCTGGAATATTACATTTCAAGCCCTATGAGCCCTTAACTTAGTTGCTGCTAAGTCCAGTGTGATCCTGACTGCAGCTCCATGATATTTGAATTGTGTCATTCTGGCTGCTTATAATATTTTCTCTTTGACTTGGGAGTTCTGGAACTTGGATATAATATTCCTAGGTGGGTTTTTTTGGATCTCTTTCTGGGGGATATTGGTGGATTCTTTCAGTTTCTATTTTGTCCTTTGCTTCCAAGATATCAGGGAAGTTTTCCTGTAGGAATTCTTTAAAAATGAAGCCCAGGCTCTTTTTCTGATCATGACTTTCAGGTATCCCAATAATTTTAAAATTATATTTCCTGAATCTGTTTTCCAGATCAGTTGCTTTTTCAATGAGATATTTCACATTTTCTTCTAATTTTTCATTCTTTTGGTGTTGAAGTATTGTATCTTGATTTCTCATAAAGTCATCAGCTTCCTTTAGCTCTGGTCTACATCTGAAGGATTTGTTTTCCTTAGAGAGTTTTATTATCTCCTTTTCCATTTGGTCAATTATGCCTTTTAAAGAATTCTTCTCCTCAATAACTATTTGAACTGTTTGATCCATTTGACCTATGCTGGTTTTTAACATGTTATTTTCTTCAGCATTTTTTTGGATCTCCTTGACTAAGCTGCTGCCCTCAATTTTGTTTTTTTCCCTACATCACTCTCATTTCTTTTCCCAATTTTTTTTCTGTCTCCCTTACTTCATTTTCAAAATTTTTTCTGAGTTCTGTCATAGCCTGAGCCTAACTTCTATTTTTCTTGGAGTCTTTAAATGTAGAATCTTGTACTTCCTCATCTTCAGATTGAGTATTTAGTTCCTCCTTGTGATCATAACAAACTATTTATCAATGGTCAGGTTCCTTTTTTTTCTGTTTATTCATTTCCCCAACTTGTGCCTGGTTTGGTGATACTTCCTGAGCTTTTATGTTTTATTAGGAAATCTCACAAGGACCTCAGTGTGTGAGTCTCTGACTGCTTTCCTGGTCTATGAATGACCACAAGCTCACCCCTCTGCCACAAGGCTGAGGTGGAGAGATCCCTGTTCTATGGGGGACCTAGACTATGATAAGGATCTGAATGTAGTCAAAGCCCCAGCAAACTGTTCCAGGGACAAAGGACAGACCTCATAAGTCTCCCTCCACTCCCTTAACTTCGGTGGGCTGAGAACTCAGGGTGCAGCTGCCTGGAGGCTCCTGATGGGCGACTCCATAGGCCTGTTTCCTTTTCCTGGATCTGGGCTGCCATGGCCACACTGAGTGCCACAAACATGCTGAAGGCTTGGCTCACTCTGCCAAAGATCTCCCTGCTGATCTTCCAAGTTGTGATTGCTTCTCCCTGGGGTGCAGGCCAGGAAAGTGCTTCTGCTGCTGGGAGCCATGGTTCCCAGGTGCCCTGGGGCTGTTCCCAGGAGGCAAAAGTTATTCACTCTGGTGGGCCTCCCCTCTAACCCCTTGGAAAAGAATTTTCCCACTATTTTCCAGGTTACCTTAGGCTGGAGAATTGCCTCACTGGGATTTTCTGTGGCTTCTGTCTCTCAAAAATTTAGAGTCATAATTTTAAGATTTTGTGAAATATTTTAGAGTGGGGACCTAGGGTCATCTTGGCTCTGCCCCCCCCCAATGTAGCTCAGCATTCTTTTTTTTAGGTTTTTGCAAGGAAATTGGGGTTAAGTGGCTTGCCCAAGGCCACACAGCCAGGTAATTATTAAGTGTCTGAGGCTAGATTTGAACTCAGGAACTCCTGACTCCAGGGTCAGTTCTCTATCCACTGTACCACCTAGCCACCCCTCAACATTCATTTTTAAAAGATTTTGAGTTCCACACTTTTCTCCTTCCTTCCCTTCCCTCCTCCTTACCCAAAACAGTAAGCAATCTGATATAGCTTATACATATACAATCATGTCAACATACATATTACTGATACTATCCATATTAACAAATATGTCCATGTCAGCCTCCCTTTCCACTGGGTTCCAACCAACTTTCTATACTTTCTTTTATTTTGTATTCACAAATATCTACTTAGTTCCACCCTCCCTCCTCCTGTTTTCAGTTTCATTTTATGTTATCTCCTACTTTAGAATGTCTCCCTCTGGGGTCAAGATCTCCCATTCTGTAAGTTTTTAGCACAAGGAAAGGGACACTCAATAAGAAATTCTTGTTGATTATTGTTTGTCATTGGAGCTAAGAAATTTAACTGCTAGGGGATTTTTGGCTATTGCAGCTTAGGTGGTTATTGTTATTTTCTACTGACAACCTGTGAGCTTTTGTCAATTGACTCTTCTGTGTTAGGAAACTCTAGACAGTTTTCTTGTATTATAATGGTCAGGTATTTTGACTTTTTTTTTCTTCTGGGAGACCTATGATTCTTAAGTTGTCTCTATGCTTCCTGTTTTTGAGATTAATGTTTTGTTTATGTGGAATTCTTATATTCTTGTTTTGTTACTGGGTTTTTTATTTCTACCAGATTGTTCTTCTATTTATTTGTATTCCCAGTCAAAAGTTATTTCTTTCATTTTTCTGAAGAGACTTGTTACTTGGGATTCAAGTTTATCTATTCTGTAAATTATTCCTGTTGTATAGACTAAGCATTCTGCCTACATTCTCATTTTGCACTTAATCCAATCAAGGGCACCCTGTTGTAGTACCATGCTTTCTTGGAAATCCCCAGAGTCCTTTGATTTATTGGGTATTACTTACTTGTTCTTTATTTTGCAATTGTTTTCAGGAATGTTTGGACTCATTTAGATGTCCTGGAGTTCATCTTTCTTTGTATTATTTAATATCTTCCCAGTTGGTTTATTGGATTGGTCTCAAAGTTTTTAATTGTGTTTCCTTACTCCTAAATTGTTTCAAATTTCAGAATTTTTCCCTAATCTTCTATGCTTTACTTTTTGTCTCCTCCTTTGATGGCACTTTCCCAGGAGAGTGAATCTTAATACTGTCTTAGCCTTGAAGAATTGGATGAGTTTACTTTTCACTAACTTCATTTCCTGCATCAAGTGTCTGGGGTGGGGGATTAGCCCCAGTTCAATGTCAGCCCCCTTTTCTTCGTGGCACATGGAGTTCCATACATGTTCCAACTGCATTTATTTTTTAGTTCTCTAATTGAGCACTCCTACAATGCAGCATACTAATGTCCCAGGCAGAATATGTTTATAATTTCCTATAACTCTACCTTCTGGGAGTGGGGAGGGGTTGGAGAGGATGAGAGGAGTAGGCAAAACTCAATTCTGTTATCACTGACTGGGACAGTGAAGACAGGGATAGAGTATACTAGTAAAGATGGCAACAAAAAGCAGGCAATTGCTGAGTATATATATCTCAGAATTAGAAGCAACTGATTTCATTTTCCTGTTGATTTCTCAAACTGTAGGGATCAGTGGAGGATCTCTCCTATTAATTCATCAGTCTTTTACATCATTGATTTTTTTGGTATTATATTATGGGTAGAAATAGTTGCATTTATTTATCATGTATATGATTCTCATACTAGGGAATTTTGAGATTTGTGACCAAAGAAGGTGTTTAGTCTTCTAACTGTGTGGAATAAAGATCCACTTAAAAAATATAGACTCCTCTGAGCAAAAAATAAAGTTTATTTTGGCTTTTCTCAAGAAAAAGGCACACCCCAAGTCTCACAGTCAAGCAGATTATATGTCCTAGCATGATTCATCCCCCTCCCTAGCCCAGTCTTTTCCAACTTGATTACTTAAGGTTTTCAAAGTTACAATCTTTATGCAAAATATCTACCCAGCCACAAAGAGAAGAACAAAATGTTTTCATAGAATATTACCTCATCATCCAGATGGTGAGGGTATCAGAAAAAGATGACCTTTTGTTGTCTAAATGAATTAATGTCTGAGTATGCAAGGTCTTCTAAAAAAAACTCTACTATCTTCTTAGTTTAGTATCTATCATTAAACAAGAGAAGGTAGTCTATTGTTCTCCCAGTCTATCATCATATAGGTGGCTAACTAAGAATGAAAGGTCTCTCCTCTGGAAGAATTCCACTATTTCCCTCCCTAACAGAATCAATGCAAGGTCTTTCTGGAAATAATCCCCTGTTTCCCACCTAACAGAATGAGGAGGGTGTCTGACTGGTAATGCAAGGTCTCTCTCCTTCTTCTAAGAATAGTTTAAGAATAATGATCTGTCTCTGTTTTAATTATTTTTAACCCTGAGAGGACTTCACTAGGAATATTAACTCTTAAGCAGGAATATTCTACTTATAACTTATGGGTCATGTGACCTGGAAATCCTCTTCAAGTAATTCTCAAACACTTACTATGTCTTTATTTCTTCAAAAATGGTAAAAACATCATTAATACCAAAATATTAATTAACAAACCTCCCTGAAAATTGGAAAAGTAATTTTCTGGAATGAAAGATCCAGATGAAGAAAGTATACTTATGCCAGGCTTTACATTAGAAGCTGGAATATGAAATCAAAAATGAAAATCTCTGCCACCAAAATTTTACATGTGACCAAAAGAAGTTGCAAGTATACATAGAAATAAATGCAAAATTTGGCTAAAAGTGATACAAGATAATATGATGGGGATGAAACTGACAGTTGATGGATCAGCTATGGACTCATATAGGAGATACAATTTAAGGAGAAAAGAGAGGGCATTTCAGGACACAGGACAAGCTATGCAGAGATACATTCCTTGATCATAGATTCAAGTTTTGTTGTTACTCAGTCATTTCAGCTGTCTTCAACTCTCCTTGACAATATTTTGGGTTTTCCTGGCAAGGATAATAGAGTGGTTTGTCATTTCTTCTCCAGTTCATTTTACAGATGAGGAAATTGAGGCAAGGAGGGTTAAATGACTTGCCAAGTTTATTCAGTCTGAATATGAACTCATGAAGATGAGTCTCCTTGATTCTATGTCCAGTGCTCAATCCATTTTGCCACCTAGCTACCACAGACTGAGTAGCATATTTTTAAATGACCTATCAAAAACAGCAACAATGACTTAGAGATTTCAAAGGACTTGGCTATGTAATAAGGTTAAAAATGATTCTCATTTTGTTTTGTTTGGAAGTATTGGGAAATTTGAAGAGGGTGTAACTTTTGATCAAGGTAGCTAGGTTTTACAATAAATAGAGTGCTGAATCTAGAGTCAAGATGCATGTTCCAATTCAGCCTCAGATACTTATTGGCTAAGCAAATGATGTGAGCCTGTTTGGCTCAGTTTCCTTATCTGTAAAATGAGCTAAAAGAGAAAATGGTCAATCATTCCAATATTAGCCAAGAAAATTCCAAATGGGACCACGAAGAGCATGATTGCGCAGCAACTAAACAACTTTTTTCTAGTTTTTCTTTCATTGCTTCTTCTGAATGTACCGTGTGGCCTTGTATGAAGTGTTTCAAAGAGTGTTCTTTCTATAAATGACAATTTAGTGGCAAAGGTAGATATTTTGTCTGGAAGGAAAAAACCTATCACTCCCATCACCCATTTCTACTTAAGTACAGGCAATTATCTTGACATAACAATCAACTGATAAAGTGTGTAACTTTCCTTTATGTGTGAGACATCATTTGTTTCATGAGAAAGCATCATGATGAAGAAGGATGGGTTAGTTGGTGTTGTCTTTCATTCTCAAAGAGGAGCAAAATTATATCAGTATATTAGAGTCAAGTTACACTGTGTGTCTAACTATGTTTGATCACAGCAATATGAGTTCGGATTATTCTATCACTTGTTGGGCACACATGGGTCATGTGAACATTTGGAGTGGATTTTCTAAATTTGCACGTCTCATATTTCTTTTGAGCTTCTTCAATTCTGAATTGATCACACAGCACAGCATCTTCTCTGATAAGGACATATCATGCTGAGAAGTCCTACCCCAGTATCTCTCATACTGCACAATCAATTCCAAAGTTCTGAAGAGAGATCTTGAGTGTCCTTGTATCACTTTTCTGATTCCCCATTGTAAACACTTGGCTTGTGTAAGTTCTACAAGTGAGACAACATTTGTTTCAGGATTAGGCACCATGGTGAAGTAGAAGGAACACTGTTAGGAAGTCAGTAAACCTGTGATGGGTGAATCCTACTCCCAGTTTTGCCACTTATTTGTGAAAGGGTAAGGTAATACTAAATTATCTCTAAAATGGTTTTACTGCTCATAAAGTCCAAAAGTAAAAATTCATGCCTGTTAATGTGGTGAGTTATTGTTTTTTTTGAAACAGAAAGCTTAGTTATTTGTATGTCCTGAGATCACAAGTAATACAATTAGAATTACCCTTCAAAAATGGCAAAATCATAAGCTAATGTCAAAAGACACACTAACATTCCCTAGGAAAACTGAAAAGGCAAATTTCTGGTGTGAAAGTTCCAGGAGAAGAAAAGAAACAGACAGGAGTTCTTTTAAGGTTATAATAAATGTCTTGAGGAAAGTCACTAGCTTCATTTTTTAAAAAAATCCCATTCCTCTCAAGGAAATAAAAGCTTTCAACCTCACCCCATCAGCCACCATTCACCCACTAGCAAAGCATTTAAATTTTCTCCCTTTACTAAGCTGAAAAATGTTACAGTCAGTTTCTTCTCTCCTACTTTGAGCCCCTCCTCACACTCCCCATCACCCCTGCTCTGAATCTCAGGCTCTAGATGTTTGAAATCTTGGCAACCCTGCCCTGTGCCTGAACCCTTGTCACAGTCCAAAACAAATGGCTATTACTCCTGAGCTGTTGTTGACCTCCACATTTTCTGACAGTGGCTTCAGCTTCCATTTGTGATTGGCATTTCCCAGAAAGCTAACGCCCCTAGTTCCATGGCTGATAGACTATGTCTGCAGTCTGTAGTTGGCGTTTGAAATGTGGAAGTAGATTTTAAAAAGGAAGAAAGAAAAAGAAGAAAGAAAAGAAGTTGGTTTTTCATTTCCCATATAATTCAGTAAGGATAGACTATACCTTCTCTACAGATCTCTGCCTCTCATTTATTAGGCAAGATGTGTGTTCTCCATGCATGCACTTGATGCCTGATTATTGATTTCCTAGTTGTTGTGTTTTAATCAGCAAATTATGAATGCGTCTTGCTATCTTAAGTACACAATATGTAAGATAGCAAGATGCATTCATAATTTGCTGATTAAAACACAACAAATAGTGGGAATAGGGACATATAGGTGATGTAGTGGAAAGAGCACTGGTCTTGGAGTCAGGAGGATCTGAGTTCAAATCTGGATTCAGATGCTTAATAATTACTTAATTATGTGACCTTGGGCAAGTCACTTAACCCCATTACCTTGCGAAAATCCAAAATAAAAAAAAATTAAAATCAAATAGTGGAAGTAAATCAGGATTTAAAGGCATTATTTCAGTTAAAGGATGGTGTTTTATGCTACCATTTTGTTTTATCTATCCTTTGGAGAAGAAACTCATTCCACCTTCCTCTGTATATTAGTGCTAGTGGCCACCAATTAGCCACCACAGCAGTACAAATGATACTTAGATTCCAGCTTGAACCATTTTAGAATGTATCAAATTGTGCTGTAGGGCTAGAGCAACATCTATGTTCCAGAATCTAGGGGGATTTGGGAGAATGCAGAGGGTTACAATTACCAACACTCCAGATTCAGCTACTCAAACAAGAGGTAAGTCAAATATTCTTTGTTCAGATAATATGAATTCCGATATTCTGGGTACTTAGAACCTTAGCTAAAGTTAATGAGAATAAGTTGGTCACATAGGTACAAAGCATGGGTGGGAAGAGATCTTTACCTTGATCCAAGGTGGAGAGTTCTCATCTTCCCAATAAGGCCCCTCTTTCTGATGAATGGAGAAGGATACCATGGGGTAGAAGGCAGCACATTAGCACCATGAGGGCTCTGACAAATTCCATTCCCTTCTTTTTCTTGGCAAAACAATAGGGTTAAGTGACTTGCTCAAGGTCATTTAGCTAAGAAAAAATTAAGTGTCTGAGTCAGATTTGAACTCTGGTTCTCCTAACTCCAGAGTCAGTGCTCTATCCACTGTGCTATCTAGATGCATCTTTCCTATCCTTTCTTACTCAAGGAGCTAGGCATCTCCAAGAACAGAAAGAGGAAACCTTTGCTGGAATCACCTTTCAATGGGCAAAGATCTCACATTGATCTCAAATATTATACTCCTTTCTATTATTGTCACTTCACTTATTACTTACAGTGAAGGTAAAGCCATTCAAACACAAATCTGCTATGCCAGGAAAGCTTTAGTAGATGAGTTCCAACTCCTACGGTCTTTTCTTTTTGGTATAAGATCTCAGCCTCCTATGTTTGTAAATATATGTCTCCCACCATTTTGCAGTATGTACTTCACCATCAGGTACTATAAAGACATTACACTGATCAGAGTTCTATCAATATTTTTCCTTTATATCATTTTATTCATCACATAAATTTTTCTCCTTGTTTTTCTTACTTTGAACAGTATCAGTTCATACAAGTGTTCCAAAATTTCTCTGACTTCTTATTTAATGTTCTTATGATATAATAATATTCTGTTATATTCATATTACAGATTTTTTCAGGTTTTCTCCACTCAAAACAATTGTTTTCCTTCTACTTGTTTGCTACAACAAAAAATACTCCTATAAATATTTACACACACGCACACGCGCACACACACACACACACACACACTTATATATACCTTTGACTTTCCTGATGGATACAACTGACAGTGTTATTGATGGGTCAAAGACAATGTGCAGTCTATTGACTTTTTTAATATACTTTGTAATTGGTTTCTAGAATGGTTGGATTAATTCTTTGGTCAACAGAAGAACTGAGAGATGTTGAATATGCCTCAAACGATTTTCAAGTATTGCATTCATAGTATAGTAATGTTCCCTTTGAAATAAGGAATTTGCCTTGTCTTTAGGCCAGGCCTAAACTCAAGACAGTTTGATGGGTCAGGTTCAGAATTAGAACAATGCATGATAATCATAGACTATTTCATGGTTAAACTAAAGGAGGTTTCCTTAACCACTATTACATTGAAAAGATATTCAGGAAGGACACAATCTGATGACAATTCCTCTACCTTATAGGCTGGGCATGTCAGAATTCATTCCCATCAGTTCTAAAGGAAAATCTCATGTGTTGGCATTTTTATTTAGGCTATCAGGAAGTTACAAAAATTGTTCAAATGTTAACCTCCCCCCCCCAACTTCCCCCCACTCTCCTGATCAATTAAGGCTCTATTTCAATTCCTTTTTAAGGAAAAACTAACTTATCTTGCACAGGGTAAGACCACAGGAAAAAAAAGCTCAACTTGATTGAGGCAGGAGAGATTCTAGTAGATATTTCTCCCAACCTCCATTCTATGATTTGATTATAAGTCCTCAATCAATAAAAGAAAATTCGCAAGGGGAGAAAAAGACTGAAAACAGGATAGACTTCTGTATGAAGTGTCTCACACAGTCAAAAGATCATAGATGTAGAAATGGAAGGAGTCAGTGATGTAATATAGCCTACTCATTCAGTAGATAAAAAAACTGAGGCTCCAACTCCAAGGTCACTTGAACAGTAAAAAGCCGAATTAAACTGTGACCCTTTTTTTCTGAATCCAAATTTCAAATATTTTTCATTATAACTTGCTACCACCTCAAATAGAATGTCTTATAACACTCACAGGAATTCTAGTGCAAATCAAGGTGATGAGTGCAGGAGAGTGTAAGGAAAATATTTTCAAAAAAATCATGATGCATAAAAATATTTATATATATATATATATATGTACATATATACATTAAAAGAGACTTATCAAGAGACATTGACTTTTTGACTAAATATACATGTATGACTAAAATAAGGGATATGTGATAAAATGTTCCCTAAATACTAATTGTACAATTTGCAGTGAAGGCACAATGAGTAATTGATGCCTCTGGAATTCTTTTATTTTGCTTTGAGAAACTTCACAAAGCAAAGTTTATTTAATCAATTTTGGATCAGCCTGATAATGTATTAAAGTCCAACCTCATTATCTGATAGTTACCAAGGGACATTTAGTGGGAAATTATAAAAACTCCCACACAAACTTAAAGAGGTAGTGAAGGATAGAAGGACATGCAAGGCATTATATGACCCATTTACTCACAAGTCATACATGACTGAAGGACCGAAAAACAGTAACAACAACATCCTAGCAGTGGAAGGAGGCAGGAAAGACCTGCTGAAAATTATGTTTGAGTTGAGTCTAGAAGGAAGTTGGGGTTTTCTAAAAAAAGATAGAGATGAGGAGGGAGAGTCTTTCAAGCAAGAAGGACAACCAGAATAGATTAAAAAGGTAAGAGACTGAGACTTTAAAATTAATATTTAATAGTATCTTATTTTATATGATAGAAATATAAAATTTCATATTTTGTTGTCATTACTGAGAGTAGATCTCCCTATTCTTTCCCAGCCTGGAAGTATTATAACATAACAAAACAATTAAGTTTTATATTGCACTATTAAGTGCTTTAAAATTATTATCTCATTTAATCTTCCCAATAGCCTCATGAGATAGATACTTTTATTATCTCAGTTTTATAGATAGAGAAATTGAAACAGAGGTTAAGTGACTTGCCCAGGGTAACACATCTCTAATGTGTTTGAGGTCTTATTTTGAAGTCAATCTTCTTTCTTCCAGGCCTACTCTTTGTCTACTAGGCTACCTAGCTGCACCCAAATGTAGGAGCTACTCATTAGTCACTCACACTACAAGGTATAAGAGTTTTGACCTATTTTTTCTATACCAGTTTGTCTCTCCCTAAAACAGTCTTATGGTCCCCACTTTTCCTGGGGTCTCTCCAGTCTGATATAAAATTTCATAAGGATACTTCATTCACATAGTCATCTACAATTCAGAAAGTCATAGTTCAAGGGAACAACAAATCTCAGCCTCTCCAAGAGCAAAAATTATAGTCCCATGCCATCATGCCCAACTTGAATTTCAGATTTGTAAGTGGCCTGAGAGATCACTTGGTTCAAACCATGAAAGGTAGAGGACATAGGAACTTTGACACCAATTCTCTCTATTCCCTTCTCCTCACCCCCATGCTTTTCACTACAAACCTGCTATTCATAGGGTGAAAAAAGAAAGAAATGGTGACACATTGAAATCAAGAAATGTTTTATGATTGCCTTTGTATTCCCAAGACCTATCACAGGATCTAGCACATTAGATTCTTTTTTCTTCCACTGGAACTCTTGAAAAGATTTTTTTTAATTAAAGATTTTATTTATTTTGAGTTTTACATTTTCCCCCAATCTTACTTCCCTCCCCCACCCCCAACAAAATTTGTCAGTCTTTACATTGTTTACATATTATACATTGATCCAAATTGAATGTGATGAGAGAGAAATCATATCCTTAAGGAAGAAACATAAAGTATAAGAGATAACAAGATCAGACAGTAAGATATCAGTTTTTTTCTAAATTAAAGGGAATAGTCCTTGAACTTTGTTCAAACACCATGATTCTTTATCTGAATATAGATGGTATTCTCTATTGCAGACATCCCAAAAATTGTCTCTGATTGTTACACTGATAGAATGAGCAAATCCTTCAAGGTTGATCATCACCCTCATGTTGCTGTTAGAGTATGCAGTGTTTTTATGGTTCTGCTCATCTCACTCAGCATCAGTTCATGTACATCCCTCCAGGCTTCCCTGAATTCCCATCCCTCCTGGTTTCTAATAGAACAATAGTGTTCCAATGACATACATATACCACAGTTTGCTAAGCCATTCCCCTGAAGGACATTTATTGATTTCCAATTCTTTTTTTTTTTGAGGTTTTTACAAGGCAAACGAGGTTAAGTGGCTTGCCCAAGGCCAACACAGCTAGGTAATCATTAAGCATCTGAGATCAGATTGGAACCCAGGTACTCCTGACTCCAGGACTGGTGCTTTATCCACTATGCCACCTAGCTGCCCCTAATTTCCAGTTCTTTGCCACCACAAACAGGGCTGCTATGAATATTTTTGTACAAGTGAGGTTCTTACCCTTTTTCATCATCTCTTTTTTATTGCCCTTCAGGCTTAGATGCAAATTTCTCTCCAGAAAGGTTGGATGAGTTCACACTTCCACCAACAGTGTAATAGTAGCACATTAAAGTCTTAATTAATGCTTGTTGGTCAATTCAAAAAAGTAGAAAGAAAAAAAATGAAAAGAAATTTTGACATAACCTAAGAAGGATAATATAAGAAGCCCCTAAAGGTCTAACATTTACCTTGGAATGGCATACAGTGATCATATAAGATAACTTCATAGAATCCAAAAGCACAGTATTGATTTCTTCCTAAATATTTTTTTTAATTTGGAAGTTATTCAAAAAAGTATAGACATTGGAGGTCCCAAAATTCTACTTGGATTCAGGATTTCTATTCAGAAGATATTGGGTCTATAGTTCCTATCATCTTTCATCTATAATATAATCATACTTTTTTCTCATACCTCAAGTATCAGAAAGGTATTATTATTATTAACATATCATAGACAAGGAAACTGAGGTCCCTTAGAAGACCAGAGATTTTATAAAAATCAATACATTAAATAGTGAAGGTCTTTTGGCTTTGGAGTAAGAGGATCTACTTTCAAATTCTGCCTTTGACATTTACTGTGTGACTTTTGTTGAATCGCTTTATCACCAGGGGTCTCATTTTCCTAATCTGTAAACTGAATAGCTTAGTCTAGATACGTTTAGAGGTTTCTGCACCTCTAGATCTTTGGTCCCACCATTATATCATATGGAATTTAATTTCTGATTTAATATCTGAGATTTAATAAGTGCCAGAGGTCCTCATGCTAGAATAACATCCGCATGCACCTCTCAATGAGGCTTCAATTTAGAAGATAACACCTAAGGTAGAGATGACAAACTCTGGGTGGCATGTATCTTGCATAACTCCTGAGTTTGGCCTCAACCATATTAAGATATAAAAATTTTTAAAAAATAGAAATATTCTACTATGCACTTCATAGACATCTGTTTCTATTTGAGTTTGAGACCATTAGGATCAGAGGCCAAATTTAAATGCTACCTTAAAGACTGAGCCAAACTGTCTACAATATCAGGCTATCACTTCCTTAGCTTATAGAGACACCCAAACATTTCAAATAAATCTGCATTTAATACAAATTTAAAGTTGCCTCTTTGTAGTGCAGGATAAAAGAATGTCATTACTTGATCTCAAGCAGCCCTCTAGTATTTATCTAGAAAATAAATGTAGCATATGGGATGTGTAATATTCTCAGTAAACCAAGTTTTCAGCTAGTAGGGTCAAGACCAGAATAGAGGTCAATATTCTAGCCATCAGAGCAAATAAAAATCCTAGAAAATTAATCTCCATGTTTATTGACGGAGACTAGTGTTGACCCAGATAAATGATCTCAACAGTCTGTACATACTCATCTTAGCAAACCTGATGACAAAAGAGGTCATCTGGATATATTATCCTGATGGTGAAAGTTTTACCTGGTTCTAAATAGTGGTTCATATCATGGAAGTTGGGAAAGTAAGCTATTATTCCCCTGTGAGAGCTGCTCTCTATTTCTGAATTCAGAAGTCCTGTATATGATACTATTCCTGATCTTAGTCCTTATTTTGTGAGCAAGGACAAATATATATAATATTTTTGTATTTATTTTTATTGTTATTTTTAATATCCAGTTACCATTTATTTAATACTCACTGTGGACTGGGCTAAATCATGACATGATACAGCAGATAGAGAGAGAAAGCACTGGACTTGGTGTCTGAATGATTCTGGGTTCAAATTGTACTTTCTATAGTCCACTAGCAAAATGAAGGGATACCCCACTGTCAAAGAATTTAAGTTCTAATAGGGGATGACAACACATAAAAGAGAGATGTAAAAAAAAGAAAAAGAAAGAGAAGAAGTATCTTGGGTTATTGTGATGAATTTCAAAGGATGAAGGATGACTGGCTTGGGCCCTTCCTCAAAATGGAGATTTGGGGAAGAAGTCTCCAATGGGTTGATTGCAAAAGTAGAGGAAAATGCAACTGAAGCAGAAATGGGGAAGAAGTCTGTTCTGAGCTCTTCTTTAAAATGGAGGGAGAAACTTCAGCAGGAGAAAAGAACTACAATGGTGAAAATTATAAAAGCAGGAGAAATTTCTATTCTCAAGTACCCACACTACCTGGCATATGCTAAATATTAAATAAATGCTTATTGATTTATTGACTTTACTGTTATTCCTATCTTTATGTCATCTAACACCTGAAATAACATCATGTATATGTCCATATATCACTATATCACATCTTTCATCATTGTGGGAATTTCATTTACTGGTAAGAATGCAATATTCCAGAGGTTCTGAGAAGTTGAAATACTTGTGCTGTTCACACAGCTAGTAAGAATCTGAGGTCAGAGCTGAATCTCCCTGACTCCAGTGCCCAAACTCTATCTACTCTGCTACATAACTACCCCACATTCATATTTAAGATGGCACAACATCTTCATAAGTTTATGGATTTATTCTTCTTAAATAAATGAAATCTCCTAGATGACAAATGCTATTTCATTTTTGTCTTGTAATTCCTGGGATCTAATTTTTTTCAAATGTAAATTGAAAACTAAGAGAGTAGAGATTAGCAGATGAATCAGTTAAAGTTTTTACTAATTATATATTCATTATTAGACATGGTATAAGTAAATGATATAGAGTATGATAAAAAACCCCATAAACATGTAAGAATAATGTGATAACATTTAAAATTAAACTCTATCATGATCAACTACTATCTGATCTTTGACCTTCCTTCCAACAATTAGGACAATTTTTTTTTCTATCATTTTCCATGATAAAGGATATTTCACCTGAGATTATATACAGTTTTCCTTTACTCCTCCATTTTCCATACATGTTTGGACTTTAAGGGCTTTCAATGCTTTTGTGTGAAGCTTGTTCAAAAGAAAGTATAAATGTGTTGCCTTAACATTCCTAATTAGCTCTGGATATTTTCTCTCTGTAAATCTAGTCCTTCTAAACAGAATTGGTTTGTGATTCCTGGGAGCTCTCTCCATTGCTGCTTCTCCTTCTTTTCCCTTGTCTAAACCTCTAAACCCCTCTGTATTCTCTCATTATTTATTAGAAAAGAGAAAACTCATAAGTCTATTTTTACAGTATAAATCTCCCACCATGGTCCTGTTCTAATAAGGAGAGAATTCCTCAGCAACAATTCTATAGCAATCTTTTCTCTCAATTTCACTTTGTTTTTCCAACAAACATTTATATGAGTCTATTAAGTACACTTTGTTAGATGCTCAGATATAATGATAAAACAAACATTAAAAAGTCCCTAACTTCAGGACTTTCTATTCTCCTGAAAATACTACATTTATTGTGATTAGCATCTAAATGACTATATGAGAAAAGAAAGAACACAAAAAGAGGAGTATCAAGAAAAAGTTATCATAGGATAGAGGTATATGAATTGAGCTAGATAGGAAGCCAAAGAACATAAAAGAGAAAAATAAAGAGGGAGTGCAATACAGACTTCTAGTCTTTTCTGTCTGAACTCCATTCTCCATGAAGCTGCCAAAAGTAATCTTCAAAAGCATAAGTTTAGTGGGTGGCTAGGTGGTGCAGTGGATAAAGCACTGGCCCTGGAGTCAGGAGTACCTGGGTTCAAATACTGTCTCAGACACTTAATAAGTACCTAGCTGTGTGGCCTTTGCCAAGCCACTTAACCCCATTTGCCTTTCAAAAACCTAAAAAAAAAAGCATAAGTTTAACCCTTCTACAAATCTTCTGAATAAACAGTGCAGTAAAGAGAAAGACCATGAACCATATTGAACCAGTAAATGTAATACATATGGATGGAGAGAACTTCACCAAATCAAAATTGAAAAATGATTGCAACAGACATAAACTGGAAGTAGCAGTGATAATCTAGGGTATGTTTGCTTCCTCTTTGGTCCAAAATATGTGTTCATTGCAATGTAACACAAAGAGAATTCATTGATAAAGAGTTGGCATGAATGTAGTATCTTGGAGAAATGGAGGAGAACCAGGTTTCCATGAAAGAATCATTATATAGAAAGGAAATGATCTAAGAAAACAGGAAATTTATTTAGGATAGAACTAAAAGCATTTTAAAATACTGTGCTCAGGGGGAACAGTCAAGATAATGACAAAAGGCAGGGAATCACCAAAGCTCTTCCAAACTTCCCTCCAAACTATTTTATATAATAACTTAAAATAATTCTGAAGCAATATAACCAAGAAAAGGAGGGAACAAAACAATTTTCCAGTCCAAGACAACTTAGTAGGAAGAGTTTATTACACTGAGCCCTAGCAAACTATTAATAGGTTTGGGGATCAACTGATCCACTGGTGGCACTATCTAATACTGGAGATCTAAGTCTTAAGATGGTTGTATACCTAGTCAGAAGATGAGAGAGGTCTTTTTGCTAGCTCTGAGCTTCAATTCAATTGCATTGCCCATATGTGCATCTAATTCCTAGTCCTAGGTTGCAATCTCAGGGAAAGGAAGAGTACTAGCACACTAGGACCTAGGAGCAGGGACCTTGGTTATAGTTCCAGTGCAGAAAAGAGGGCTTGTAATTAAACAAAAATCAGAGCACAGGACAAGAGAATAGTAAACCCATTTCTTTTTAAATCATACCTTCTTGGAAGAATTGAAACCTCCCAGAAGTAGCTGTGTAAAAAGTCTGAATGCCTGCTCTACCATAGAATCAGAGCTGAACTTAAGTATAAAGGAAAAAGTCAAGAAATAGTTGGAAAATAATGACCTAACAACAGTAAAAAAGAGCCTGATCATAGAGTTCAGAAAAGAAGTTCAAAAGAGAAACTCAGAAGATAAAGTCAAAACTGCTACATCCAAAGCCTCAAAGAAGAATGTGAATTGGTCACAAATCCGAAATTAAAATTTTTTAGAAGAGTTCAAAAAAAATTTAAAAAGCAAATGAGAGGAGCAGCTAGGTGGTGCAGTGGATAGAGCACTGGCCCTGGAGTCAAGAGTACCTGAGCTCAAATCTGGCCTCAGACACTTAATAATTACCTAGATGTGTGGCCTTCAGAAGCCATTGCCTAGCCAAAAAAAAAAAAAAGGAAATGAGAAAGGTAAAGGAAATATTTAGGGGGGGGGGGGGATTGCAATGATGAGAGAAAATCATGAAAAAAAAGTCAACTGATGAGTATATAAGGTACCAAAGAACTAAAGAAAACAGCACCTTAAAAAGGAAAAAAAACAAGTCAAATGGTAAAAAAGAGACATAATTCAATGAAAAGAATAACTTACAAAATAGGATTAGCCAAATGGGAAAAAGATATACAAGTGTTCACTAAAGAGAACTACTGAAAAAGGGAGGCCTTAATAAAACAGAAAAGGAAAATGACAAGAGTTTGAGGGGATGTGGGAAAACTGAAACACTAGTGCATTGTTGGTGGAGTTGTGAGCTCATACAATAATTCTGTAGAACAATTTGGAACTATAGTCAAATAGCTATACCGTTTCATCCAGTAATACCCCTGCTAGCTCAATATCCTGAAGAAGTTCATAAAAAGAAAAGAACCTATATGGTCATCAACTGGAGAAAAGATGAATAAATTGGGGTATATGATTGTGATGAAAATAACAAGGATATACTCAGAAAACCTGGGAAGACTTACATGAACTCATGAAAAGTGAAATGAACAGAATCAAAAGAACATTGTATGTAGCAAAAGTAATAATATAAAATTATCAACTTTGAATGACTTACTTATTCTCAGAAATACCATGATCAAAGACCACCACAATGGACTTATGATGAAATATGCTATCCATCTGTGAAGAAGAACTGATGGATTCTGAATGTTTTTTTTAAACTTTATTTTATGGTCCATGTTTTCTTTCACAGCATGACTAATATGGTCATATATTATACAAGACTGATGATATGGATCCTGTATCAAATTGGGAGGGTTAAGAGAATTTGGAACTCATTTTAAGAAAATGAATGTAAAAATTGTTTATATATGCAATTGATGATTTGTTTTAAAAGCATAAGAATTAGTGCCAGAGGTCACAATGTGAAGGAAAGGCAAAGTACAATAGAGACTCAAGAGGGAAAAGGACTAATATTAATGAAGAAGAAAGAGAATAAAGTTATAGTGAAAGAGGTAACATCCTAGGAAGTTAATGGCAGCATTGAAAGGATTAAAAGAGGAAAAGGAGGGACATTTTTAGTCATAGGCTATTGATCTGAATGTGTTTGACCCTCATGGGCCCCAGCATTATAGACAGTCAATTAGTTCTCTCTCAAATACCAGGGACAAAAGATAGATTCAGTCGAAAAGGAAGAAAAGATGGGAACACTGTAAATATCTGATAATAAGAAGTTCAAGTATTTGACTGAAAGAAATATTTAGCAAACATTACTAAATAACAAAAACAACAACAACAACAACAACAACAACAACAACAATAATAATAATAATAATAATAAATGTTTGTCCTTCCTTCCCAAAGAAGACCATGGCATCAGGGAGATGATACCATGACAAGTACCTTGTCTGGATTGGAGGGAGGGAGTGCTGTACCAAGTCACCAGCCTCAGATTCTCCTCCAGAGAAATCTGGGTCCAGTGGCCAACTATGAATCAGTACAACTAGAGATGGCCCTGGATGAGAGACAATCAGGGTTAAATGACTTACCCAAGGTCATACAGGTAGGAAGTCAAGTGTCTGAGACTGGATTCAAAGTCCCATCCTCCTGAAGTGGCCAGTGCTCTATACACTTTACCACTTAGTTGCCCTTGCAACAGTTATTAGCATCATTTCAAATAATAAAGCTTGGTACACAGTTGGAAGACACCTCCCCCCCAATATGTGGAGACAATCTTAATAAACTAATCTACTGTCAAAGACCCTACTCTTAGATGAGATTCTGATGGCAAGAACACTAGTTCTTGTCTTGGGTGTGGAGGGAAGGAGGGGAGAGATAATAGACATTTATATAGCATCAACTATATTACAGGAACTGAGCTTCACTATGCTGCTTTACTGTCCTGAGTAGTATCCAATCCAGTATGATAACTTTGGATTTAAAGATAGAAGACTTGGGTTGAAACCCTGCGATGTGGCTAGGGGCAAATGACCTAAGCTCTCTGGAGCTCTGTGGAATCAAGTTGTACTAGAAGGCTTCAGAGACTCTTCCTAGCATTGAGGTTCCCTGAATCTTAGAAAACAACATAAGTTGCTAGATGATGCAGAGAAGACAGCACTGGTCTTATTAGTCAGGAGGATGGGAGTTCAAGACCAACCTCAGACACTTGACACTAGTTGTGTGATCTTGGGCAAGTCATTTAACAATGATTTCCACACATCCAGACCCATCTCTACTCATACTGATTCATATCTGGCCACTGGATGATGGCTCTGGAGGAGAAAGTGAGGCTTGTGACTTAGCACATCACCCCACCACCCACTCAAATAGAATTCATGTGCTTGTCATGATATCTCCTCCCTGAGATCAGGGTCTTCTTCAAGAATGATGGATAAGCATCAGGAACTTTTTAATGTCTGTGCTTTTCATTTGTGTCATGTAGTTTATTATATATGTGACCTATTCCATTTAAAACATTGTAAGCACCAGAGAAAAAGATGATGCTTTTATTTCTTTATATATTTCTCAGAAGTTAGCTCACAAATCTGCATGTAGTATATCCCTTCTTTTTTCACTAATGAATTTATATTGAAGTCATATGTCTATTTGAAACTGATCTTTTTCTAAGGTGTGAGATTTTGGTCTAACCCTAATTTTTGCCAGATTGCCTTCCAGTTTTCCTATAAATTTTTGTTGAATAATTAGTTCTTATTGTAGTATTTGGATTCTTTGGATTAAAAAAAAAAGCCCTATGCCATTATTTTCATTTGTTTCTTCATGTTATTTAATTAATCTAGTCCAATGACCTACTTCTTTGGTCATTAACCAGTACCATATAAGTTTGGCAATTGTAGTTTAGGATGATTTGAGATCCACTACTCTTTTGTGGTTCACACAATTCACACTCATAGTTTTACTTACTAATTATCCCATTTTATTCTATTTATCTCTCTCTCTCTCTCTCTCTCTCTCTCTCTCTCTCTCTCTCTCTCTCTCTCATCATCCTGTCACTCCTAAAAAAATCTCCTTTCCACCAGTCAAACCAGTGTTCTATATAAGGAAACAGAGTTGTCAATAAATTCTATCTACATCCAGTCCAGAAAAAGATTCACTCTAATCTGTCCCTTGTAATGTCTTTCCAGTCAATTACTTGACCTTGTTACAGTCTCTGATCTGAGAACTTCCAAAGCTTGTGCTACCACCCCTAAGTCCCACTGCTGTTGCCACTACTTGCTTGATACACTCTAAACCAGCCCAACAACAGTAGCATACCTCTCCTGCTGAACCCCAAAATTATATTAGACTGGAATATGACTCACCTGACCTTTTG
Organism: Macrotis lagotis; assembly: GCF_037893015.1. Taxonomy (NCBI): domain Eukaryota; kingdom Metazoa; phylum Chordata; class Mammalia; order Peramelemorphia; family Peramelidae; genus Macrotis; species Macrotis lagotis. Next base: position 176,849,597 of record NC_133664.1, on the reverse strand, counting down.
TTTTCTTTGCTGCTACAGAGTGTGATTTGAGGAATTATTTTAAGTTATTTAGAAGGGTATATGAAAAGAATTCAATGAGCTGCTGCCTCTACTCTGTTAAATTGGCTCTGTTATCATAATATCATTTAAAATAAATCCTAATGCTTAAATATTTCAAGAAATTCAAGTTGATTTTAAGGTTAAGATGTGTTTTCAATTGAGTCTTATAGATGCAAAGTTATTCTCTTTTTTTGAGTTTATGTCTTAGGTCTCCCTAGAACCATAATAATTTCTTTCTATTGATGCCTTCTTTTGTTTACTCATTTTTACATCCTTGTTCCTAAATTGGCACTTTGTGTCACACTCAGACACTATGAACTTCTGAAAGTAATTTGAGCATTGGTTGATCCTGATCTGTATTCATTGTATATGCAACACTGCTTCTTCTGGACACTAATCACTGGTTTTTACAAAGGCAGCCCAAAGAAATGAACCACAAACATGCATGTATTAGGCAGTAAGACAGATGGCATGATCTGATCATTGACCTCTGTGTTGGGGGTTATGATAGATCAACATTTCTCTAATCAGAACATCAGTATATAGCTGTTGTTTTTAGCCCTGTCAGTATAATGGAAGGTTCACCCTTTTCAGAGTTAACCAGCCAGATTGGTCTTTGGTTTGCATTAACCACATTACTTTAGCATCTACAAATCTTATCATCACACTAAAAGGCTTCTCTGAATATTATCTTGGATGGATATTTCTCCCAAGTACCTACAGGCCTCTACTGTTTACTTTTGATTTATTCCCTGGAATAAGAGATATATTATAAACTCTCCCTGGATTTTCTGGCCACCTCTTAGTCTTGTGGTTTTCCTCATTCACTAGAGTAGTAAAGTAAGAAAACTGAATTGAACAGTTTGTTTGGATATGAAAACGTTTCCTTTTAAAATGTTCTTATTTTAAATGATCCTCAGTTCTGAATGCATTCCTTCTAATCAGAGAGAAACCTCTGATAACAAAGAATAAAATAGAAAGAGGGGGAAAATTCAAAAATCTATTTATCAACAATTCTAACAATACAGATAATCTTCCATACCCTTAGTCACTACTTCTAAAAACAAAGAACGGAGATTTATGTTCTCATTTCTTCTTCAGAGTCAAAGTTAGTCATTATAATTACTTTGCATTCAATTTGCTTGTGTTGTAGTTGCTATCCTTTCCATTATGTTCTTATAGTGATTTGGAATGTTAATTTCTATTGTTTCTTACTTGACTCTGAATCATCTTTTTTATATTTTCCCATGCTTCTCTAAGTTCTTTACATTTACTCTTTCTTATAGTAGTATTCCACTGCATTCATTGCCATAATTTGTTTATTTATTCCCTAATTTATCAGCATCTAATTTGCTTTCACTGCTTTGTTGCTAAGAAAAGTGTTTCTATGAATATTTTGTGGCATATCACAACTTCTTTGAGACTGGGTCTCAAAATTTTTGTACAGATGGGCCCTAGCTTTATCATTTAATATCTATGCAACATTGAAAAAGTTGCTTAGTTTTGGCCTTAGGTTTATATATAAAATAAATCTTTAAAAAATAAAAATTATCAATAAGGTTTCAACAATTACCTCTGACAGTTCTTTCAGTACTCAAAAGTACAGTTTATGTGGGTGGTAATTTGAATTTGTCAAGGGCATCCATTAACTATTAACATCTATCTCTTTTTTCTAGGGTATGAACTCCTTATGATTACCAATTATTATTATTTTTTCAGTCTAATAGTAATAGACTTGGTAGAGAAAACAGTAAAAATGAAGATTGACATTTTGAGCTTCCTCTCTTTCATCCAATATATAATCTAACCTAAATAGATGGGATAAATCCTTTCTTTGACACTTTTCCATTTCCCTCTCTTTTTTTAAAATTCTGAATTAAAAAAATCAACTACATTAGCATTGTACATTCAAAGTAGAAAGAATAGAAAATGAAGTTTCTACATGAAAATGTGAATCTCTATTAGATGTATTTTGCTATTAAGGTCATAATGAATTCAACTTGTAAATTTTTGAAGCTTTCCATATTGTCTGTATTTTTTTCTTGATCTCCTTCTGTTCTCTCATGCATATAAAATTCTCTCTCTCTCTTTCTTTCTCCCTCCTTTCTTTTCTCATAACTCCTTGTCAATACTCCCTTATGTAACAAATATATGTATCTAGATAAACAGATTCCCTAGTCGACCTTGTCCAAATATGAACCTCTCAGTCTGAAACTTAATACATCATCTTTCAATCTATCTGTCTGTCAAGTAGAGGGGAGCAAGTTTTGCCACTGGTCCTCTGGAATCCTTAGTGATCAAAGTTCTTAAAACTTTCAAAAGTATTCTTTCCCTACAATGCTGTTAATATATAAATTATTATCTAGATTCTATTCACTGTACTGTCTAGAAACTCATATAAGTCTTTCCAGCTTTTTCTAAAACTATTTTTTTCATTTCTCATGGTAAAATATGCCATCATATCCATTCCCCAAATGGCTGTTACTTCTTTTATTTTCAGTTCTTTACTAAAACAAATTTAAAAATCTATTAAAAATTTTTGTTCAGATGGGCCCTTCTTTATAATTTACCATTTATGCAACACTGAGAAAGTTGATTAGGCAGGGCTTCAGGTTTATGTATAAAATGAGGAAGTTGGATTGACTTGGCTGTGAATATGCAAATATTATGATATTTTCCTCTTTATTTGATCTCTTGTGTTTTTAAAGGTTTGGCACAATTTAGTGTCTTTGGTAGCAAACTTCTATTCCAATGGGACTAGATAATTTAACTCAGTTCTAGAGCATATGTGTGTCTGTTTTCCTGTGACCCTAGTGACAATGGCAATTTTCTTTATTTTGACCATCTTAGCTAATATGATAGGGGTAAAGTAAAATCTCAGGGATGTGTAATTTAAATTTGTCTTATTATTATAAAAGATTTCAGATAGCTTGGATTTTTGTCCTTTGGTTGTTGCCTGGTCATATTATTTGACAATTAATCTATTGAGGAATGTCTCAACTTAAAATTACTAAATATGAGGGCTTTGGTGACTTTCATGCTCTCTGAACTCACTATTTATTTAAGATGCAGTCAGCTGCAACTTATATCTTAAAAGATGTAAATCACACACACACACACACACACACACACACACACACACACACACACACATCACACCATACCACACCACACCACACCACACACTGACACACTCATATATTTCTTAGAGTTGGGGATAGAGATTGTACCTGAAACAGGTAACTACTAGATAAGGTAATAGCCTTCTACTCATGCAGGGGGGAATTTTTTTCTTAACTTATTGTCTTAGACAATTACCATCATGAACTGAGATTTTCTAGGGGTGGGGGGGAGGTATTGGATTTTCCTAGATCTGATACTAGTTCTCTGTATATTATGCCATTGCTGTTTGTATTTTGGATATGACAGCCTTTTGTAAAGAGAAACTTGATGCTAGAAGATTATGGAATCAACACAATAGATAATAACATTAGTCTTGTCAAGAAGAGTTACCTCTTCTTAGGAGAAGTTGTTGTATGAGGTAAACAGACTTCCAAATGCTCCACAGGAAAGAAGAGGAATTTCTCCTAGGTCTATTTGTCTGGTTGTCTGGTTCTTTCTTGTATTTATTTCTCTCCTTCAAAGGCCCCCATCTCCTGCTGTCATTCAAAGATAGAATATTTATTATTCCCCAAACTGAGATCATCTGTCTCAAGGTGGAGTCTAATGCTGTACTCTGTACAGGTAACTTTTTTTTTAAAAATTTTAATTATTTTGAATTTTACAATTTCCCCCCAATCTTACTTCCCTCCCCCCACCCCCCACAGAAATCAATTTGCCAGTATTTACATTGTTTCCATGGTATACACTGATCCAAATTGAGTGTGATGAGAGAGAAATCATATCCTTAAGGAATAAACATAAAATCTAAGAGATAGCAAAATCAGACAATAAGATATCAGGTTTTTTTCCCTAAATTAAAGATAATATGTTGGTATTCTCCATCGCAGACAGCCCCAAATTGTCCCTGATTGTTGCACTGATGAAATGAGCTAGTCCATCAAGATTGATCATCACTCCCATGTTGCTGTTAGGGTTTTACAGGTAACTTTTAAGTTAACTATGAGAATCAATACCCTATAGATTTATCCACTAACAACAAACATCTGCTGATAAGATTATTTAGCATTTTGAAAGTCTGAAAAGGCCATGTTGCCTAAAATATAAATCATGACTTTGGAAAAGACAGTCTGTGAGTTTAAGAATATGTGTCTTAGACAATTAGAGCTGTTAAATCTTCAACAAAATTTGAAAAGCAGGAACCTAATTCAAAAGGAGTTACATAAATCAGAACTTTTTTTCCCCTTGGAATAATGAATATTCAATTTTGTAAGTTCAAATCTTGCCTCAATTATTTTCTAGCAATTTGGCCAGGTGCAAGTCAACCTTGCCTACTCAGTTTACTCATCTGTAAAATGAAATGACAAATGACAAATCTCTCCATTATCTGCCAATAAAACCCCAAATGGGATCACAACGAGTTGAACATGACTGTAAAAGACTAAACTACAATAAAACGAGGCTAACCCAGTTTCAGATTACAAAATGTGAGTTCTATGAACATTTTTGTATCCTCTATACTAAATGTTTATCTGCTATCTAAACCAGTAATAATTCATCTTTCAATAATTGATATCCTTAAGGAATATCAGCTAGAATATATATGAAGTATGAAATGAGTTTTGCTTTTTACCATTTAGTGGTACAGAGGTAATAGTTATCATAAATTTATCCTTTCAGAGGGCATTTACTAACAAACATTGATGAATAGGTGGGAGAACTTTATTCTGCAATCTAAGATGGAAACAACATTGCTAATGGTCCTTATTTTCTCAGTATGGTATGAGAATAGATGCTATGTTACTTCAAAAGTGGATAGTTGGTCAGGAAGTCTATTTTTTTTTCAGAGGAAAAAAAGTGTAATTCTGTCTGTGTTCAGATTCCAATGGCTCTGTCTCTGGGACGAGTTGCCTTCCCCATCATAGCCACCAGAATAGTTGTTTCAATATTTTACCCATAGTTGCTATTATCCTTCTGCCCCTGAAAGAAGATGTTCACATGTTCTCAGTTGTAAACTAAAATCTTTTGCCTCCTGGAATATCATGTTCCAAGGCCTTAATGTAGATGTTGTCAGATCCTGTATAATACTGACTATAAAGCCATAGTAGTTGAATTGCTTGTTTCTGAAACAGTTGAGCATTTTCTCTTTGACTTGGGAGTTTTGGAGTTTGGTTATAATATTCCTGGATCTCTTTCAGGAGGTAATTGGTGAATTCCCTCAATTTCTATTTTATCTTCTGCTTCTAGGATCTTAGGGCAATTTTGCAGTATTATTTCTTGAAAAATTAAGTCTGGAACTTTTTCCTGATCATGATTTTCAGGTATCCCAATAATTTTTAAATTATCTCTTCTGATTCTGTTTCCAAGGTCAGTTGTTTTTTTTCCAATGAGATATTTCACATTCTCTTCTGATTTCTGTTTATTTTGGAATAGTTTTATTTCTTCCTGAGTTCTCACAAAGTCATCAGCTTCTGTTAGTTCCATTCTGCATTTTAAGGAGTATTTTCTTCAATGAGTTTTTTTGTCTCCTTTTGCAGCTAGCCAATTCTGCTTTTTAAGCCATTCTTCTCCTCATTTGCCTTTTGTGTTGCTTTTTTCCATTTGGCCTAAACTGGTATTTAATATGTTATTTTCTTGAGTATTTTTTTGTATTTCATTCACCAAGTTGTTGACTTGGTTTTCATGATTTTCCTGCATGACTCTAATTTCTCTTCCCAATTTTTCCTCTAACCTCCCTTAATTGCTTTTCAGTCTTTTTTGAGCTCATCCATAGCCTGAGAATATTTTCTATTTTTCTTAGAGGTTTTGGGAACAAAACCCTTCAGTTTTGTCATGATCTGATCCTCCATGGGAGCAAAGTAATTTTCTATAGTCAGATACTTCTTTTTCTTTTCTTTTATCATTTCCTCAGCCTATGACTGATTTACCTCACTTCCAAGGTTTTTTACCTTACTTCCAAGGTTTTGGGGGGTTTTGGGGATAACCCAGAGAGACTTTAATTCCTCCAAGGTCTTATGAGAGGCTCTGACTTCTCTCTTCCCTGTGCTGAGGTATGTGGATGACCACAGGCTCTCCTCTCTGTCCTGCAGCTGTGAGGAAAGTCCCTGCTTGGCTATAGTGGTGTGGGCAAACAGCTGTCTTCCCCCAGGGAGAGTAGAGAGACCTTTGCAGTCTTCCCCAACGCCCTTACCATCTATGGGCTGAGAGCTTTGGACATGCTGGATGGCTCTGCCAACTCTCGCTGCAAGTTCTCACCACAGGACTGCTCTGAGGCCAGAGCTCAGCTCTACACTCACTCTGGTATGCCAGAGTTCTCTCCCCTTCTGGCTGTCCCTGATTATCCCTGGGCCAAGAGGTCTGGAAACCACACCCTCTACCACAGGCCCAGGCCCAGTCTGGCTGTGCTGCACTATGGGTTTTTTTCCATTCCCTGGTCCTGGTGGAACAGAGCTTTTCTGCAGAATTTCTAAGTTGTCCTGGACTGGGAAATTTTATCACTCAGTCTTTCTGTGTGTTCTGCCCCTTCTAAATTTTGGCTTGAATCATAATTTGACAGATTTTGGGGTTTTTGGTGAATGAGTTTCTGGCAATTCCTGCCTTCATGCCACCATCTTGGATCCACCCCTCGCTATGGAAGTCTTCAAAGAAGATTATTTAATAATGGCATGGAGCCATAACCCATCTTTATATGTTTCTTCTTTCTCTGTTCCTCACTAGATGATTTCTCATCTGATATTTACCTGATAATCCATATTATCATTCCAATTAGGAAAGTATCAATGTCTTCCTCATTGTATCCAGGTCTCCTTTACTTAGAAAATCCTTCACATCTCTTCTTTAGCTTTCATTTTGAATAAGTCTTCCCTTCCTTCCCTGGGTAATTTTTTTCCCACTCTCCAAATTCCTGAACTGATTGGAAATTCCATTTTTTGGGTCATTTATTCATCTTTTTGTCCTCCTTCCAGTTTTACAGAAATACTTCACTTCTTTTAATGACCTAAAAGGTAAAAATTCATTTTTCAAACATCTTTATTTTTCGATTAGTGTTACATTATCTCTCTACCTTATCCAATCAAATTTAAATATACACGGAAAAAATAATTCATAAAAATATGCATCATCAAATAAAACATTTTCTGCAACTTGATTCCATCAATTTTTTTCAGGAGATGAATAGCATGCATGGCCCTCTGAATTTATTATTTTTCATTGAACTTATCAGTTTTTAAATGTCTTTATAGGGTTATTATTGTATAAATATTCCCTCTCTATATAGGTTCATATAGGTCTCCCCAGATTTCTCTGAAATCAAATATTTTTAAAATTCTTTCTACTATATTCAATTATCACAATTTCATCAATCATTTATTCCAACAGATTGTCATCCCTTAGATTCTAGGATTTTTTTCTACTAAAAAAATTTCACTTTTCCTGTCTTTGATCTCTTTGTACTAGTATCAATGGAGCAAAGGATATATGAAGGTTAGTGACTTTTGGGCATTTAAATTAATTTTTTCAGAGTGGTTCTCCTACAGACATTAGTGTCCCTGTTTTTCCAACAACCTTTCTATTTCTTTATCATCTTTGACAATCTGATAAGTATGAGATAGAACCTCAGATTTGTTTATGCTACTTTGCCTCAATGATAGCCAATGTCAAATTTTATGTTCTCTGAATACTAGATAGAAGGGAGTTCATCAGATCATATTTATTCTTGGTGAAATCTCCCCTGACCATCTGTTTTGAAAAACTGTTTTTCTCCAAATTAGTACTTCCCCCCCCCATACCTTTGGTATTTTATCCTTATTTTACCACCACTTCATCATCTACTCTCAATTTCCTTTCCTTTTCCTAACCATGTACCTGTCTCTTAAGATTATTTTACCAATTTTCTTGTTCAACTGCTCTAATCCTATTCCTCTTCCTTCATTCTCAAGTCTTCTCTGCTAAGCACTTAATAAATAGTAATCCTATTTGATTTTCACAACAACCCTCCAGAGTTGAATTGTGTGGTAGCCTCCAGTTCCCTTTTTCAAATATCAGAATGTTTCCTTATCATAGTTACTCAGTTTACTGGCATGGTCTAAGTTCTAAGGATATAAATAAAATAAAAAAAAAAAATAAACAATAGAAACAACAAAAACAGTTCCCATTTTCAAATTGCCAAAGTTCTAATAGGGGAGACAATTGTCAAACCACTATGAAAAACCTATGTATAGAATAGACTGGTGAGAATTTCAGAGGAAAGGCACAAAGATTGTTGACTCCTGAGGAAAGATTTCTTGTTGAATATGAGACTTTAGCTAAAATTTGTAGGAAGGTAGGGAAACCAGGAAGTAGGGATGAGACAGATTAGGATTCCAGGAGATAGCAAGAGAAAATACTCAGAGTTGGGAGATTGAGTGGGGTGTGGTAGAAACAGTGAGTAGGCCAGAGTCATTGGATTATAGGATGCATGAAAAGGAATACAATATAAGGTAGTTAAAATGGAGGAAAGAAAGAGGTTATTAAAGGCTTTAAAAGTGAAACAGGATTTTTAAAACTTTATATTGTAGGTATTAGCAAGCTCCTAGAGTGTAGTGAATAAGTCATGATCTAGTCAGATCTTCTACTCCCATAATTTCTCATCCTCTTTTTTCCTTCAACTCTTGTCTTCTTCCTCCTCTATCTTTCTAATTCAATTCCATTTTATTCTCCATCAACCTCTTTCAGTTCTTGAACTGCTCAGAGACTTTCTCCTGCTTCCAAAATCCTTTGTAGCATTTTCTTTCTGTTTCTGATCCACATCTTGTTTCTTCTCCTCTTGTGTCTTCATCTCTATCTTTCTCATGCTGCTACAATCCTGAACGTTCTTCTCTTTTTCTAATACTCTTTCTCTATTTATAGCTTCAGTTCTCTTAATTCTCCTTCATCTCCAATCTTCTTTCTTTTGTTCCTTTAATTTAGTTCTCTTCATCATTCTTTTAAATCCCAGGTCAGCTCCTTCTCATTCTTAGTCTGGAGGAATTCAAGATCTGAGAGATATTCTCTCCTAAGTTTATTTAATATATTCCCTCCCCCAACCACTATTCTATCTCCAAAACTTCTGGTCTTTTGCCATACTGGGTCATATCTATTTAGCCCCTGATTCTGTGGTCATATATTTGGAGAAGTAATTTCCCTGCTTTCTGTATGAGAAAAGTTTTTCTCTATCTTATTTTCCAAGTTATTTCCTACTTCATACCTTCAAAACACCACTACACACACACACACACACACACACACACACACACACACACACACACACAGAGAGAGAGAGAGAGAGAGAGAGAGAGAGAGAGAGAGAGAGTAATAATGTTTGTCCTTAGTTTTCGAAGAAGACCATGACAACATCAGGGAAGTGATGCCATGACAAGCACATGAATTGGATTTGAGTGAAGGGGGTGGGGGGGGCTGTGACACATCATCAATCTCACCTTCTCCTCTAGAGATGTCTGGGTTCGGATGTGATTTAAGATGACTGGAGATGGATCTGGATGCAAGACAATCAGGATTAAGTGACTTGCCCAAGGTCACACAGTAAGTGTCAAGTGTCTGAGGTCTGATTTGAACTCCCATCCTCCTGACTCTAAGGTTAGCGCTCTATTCACTGCACCACACACACACACACGGACAAATTTTAATACTCCCAATTTCTCTCAGTCTTTTCCCATCATTTTCATTCTTGGTTGCTTGACCTAAAGCAATAGGATATTCCTCCATTGTTAAGTTTTTGATTGATTCTGATAGTACTCACAGTCAGCACTGTGAATTGGCTACCCCCCCCCAAAATTAATGGAATCTTAGATGACATTATTAGAGAAATATTGGGTCAGAAGTCAGAGAGATAATACTTCCACTGTAAATCTATATTTGTCAGACCCATATCTGGAGTGGCACTTCTGAGCACCACACATAAGGACACATTTTGATAAGCTATATCACATACTGTATACAGTACAAGAATGTCAAGGAGACTCACAAAAATGCACGATCAAGAATGACATCCTAAAATACTTATAAAGCCTCTTATATTCCTGGACCTGAGAACTGAAAATTATTTGTCCCAAATATAAAGCGCTGTATCAAAACATGGCTGATATTTCCCAAAAATGTCCATAAATCAATGACTTTATATTTCTCATGAACTTTCTTGATATAATTTGAAGGTTTACATAATAGCCCTATAAATTTGTCTCTGAGATAAAGATAAGCAACATTTTGGATTCATTCAGGGAGATATTAGAAACAGAATGAAAAGACATGTTCAAAAACAAAAAAGAAATAATTTTTTTTCTAATGACTTTTTGCTGAGACATGCCAGAACCTACAGAGATTCTTTTTTTAAAACACTCAATGTGTATATAGTGGTGCTTATGTATAGAATTTGTTTACTGCAATGTATTCTCTAGGTTTAATTAGTATGTCATAAAGTCTTGGACCATCTGAGGGCTGTTTGGTTATTAGCAATATCTTTCCTCTTTCTCAAGTCTGGGGACATAAAAGTGTCTTTAAACAAATTTAAGTAAAATGTAAATACTATCTAAATTGCAGCCTAAAGTATGTGAGTGTTAAAGCAGCATGTGACTAAAGAAACTCCCTGTGTCTTTGTTTAATACAATCTTAGGAACAATTTGGGAGTGACCCAACTAACAGAACTACAGTAAATGATAAAATGATGTAGGTATTTATAGTGTTTGTATTGTTTATCAGCCCTTTATGTAACTACATCTTGGCTTCAGGATGGGTTGCCCATCCCCACCCGGGGGGGGGGGGGGGGGGGCATGTTATGATTTTATCTGTTTACTTTTCTTTATGGACAATGGGTTATTTAGTATCTTTCTTTAAAATTCAAATAGGGGTGTGCATTTTAATAGCCTCTTCTGTTTGCTTTGTTCCTTTCTTTTTGCAATAATTCTCCCATTTGTTGATGTGGGTAAAGAAAATGACTTTGTAATTCCATAGATTTGGGACAAAACAGGAGAGTTCAGAGTGTGATCTGAAATCCTAGAATCCTGAATTTGGAGTTGGAAAGAACCCTAGAGGTTCTCTGGTCCCAGATGATCATAAACCTAAGCCAGGAAGTCATCACTTCTCTCATTTTATAAATGAGGAGACTGAGGCCCCTAGGGAACTGAAGTGAAATTCCCAAGATTGTACAGATAGTAAGTTGCAGAGCAAAACTATACTTTCACCAATTACTCAAACTTACCTTGTGCCTTTCCAGCTCTTTATCTTTGCTCATGCTATCCTCTCTCTAAATGAAATTCCTAGTTTTCCCCATTTCTTTCTACCAAAAATCCTATCTTTCAAAGTCCAGAACAAATATATCACCTTTTATGATACATCTCTTTTCTCACCTCTTCCATTTCCAGAGTTATTTTTCCTTTGATCATTTTTCTTTTATCATTTTTTCAATATCCCTTATAACATGTACTTCTTGATATATTATAATTGTGATAATTATTCTACTCAGCTCTAGAACCCTTTGTCATGCCAGGTTTAATATAAGATATTAATCACAATTAAGCGATATAAGTTGAACCCACATTCAGGGTCTTCTCAACCAATAGACTTGTCACCATTCTAAATCAAATTAAATAACAAAGTATTTAAGAATAGAATAATGAAGGAAATACCAAGGGAAAAATCCATAGTAAAATCATCCTTTACCTCTTCTTCATAAAAGGATACAATCATTTATATCACTAAGAGAATAAACCTTCCCCAGACTATAGACTATGAACTGAGACCCAGTGCTAAATTCTAAAATTTTAAAAATAAGACAAAACAAAACAAAAAAAAAATCTACCCACTTCTTTCTTAAGAAGTGTATGGTTTGATTAAGAGACATCATGAAACAACTTTGTCTAAATGATGTATAAAGAGAATAAATTGGAAATAAGATGATCAATATTAAATAGGTTTGAGAAAAGACTTCTGATATTGCTTACTTCATTTTGCATCAGTTAATATACCTAGTAACAACTTGTATGATCTTTCATCATAAACATTGATAAATAGCTTTCTTCATTTAGTTTTAATTTCATAGAAAGTTCTCCCACCACAACATTTAAAACTATCTTAGGAATAATTTCCTACTTGTATATTGCCTTTGCAATGAGTGACCAGGGGAGACATAATAGACAACATAAATACATGAAAGCAAGAATAACTTTCTCAATTGACTTTTACTATTTCTTCTAGTAATAGCAATAATAATGACAATGACAACAAATCATACCAGACAATTACAAATCTGCAAAATAGTTTATATGCTCTTATTCTGTACTATAATTTGAACAACACAATAATTCTATTTTGTACATAATAATTCTAAGATTCTGGGAGGAAAGAATGATTAGAATCAATGGTTTGTAAGTATCAGAGACAGGATGTGACCCAGGTTATCCCAATGGTCTTTTGCTATACCAAGGTGCCTTTATAGATTGAGTCTGTAATCCAAACTTTGCTACATTCTAAGAAACTGAAGTCAGGATGGTGTATGGGAAGACTTGAAATAAGAATCAAAAAAAATGAGGAATTTATTATTTAGAAGGAAATACTTTTCTAATAAATCTGTGAGAAAAGCAGTATTGATCATTTTATGCTGGAAATAGTGTAGTACATTGGAGAAAGTTCTAGATTGGAGTCAGAAGATTTGAGTTCAAATCCAAACTCTGCTGGGTTATCTTACCTAAGTCACTTAAACTTTTTGGTCTCAGAGTTCTGAAGTATAAAGTGAAGTTGTTCTAGTGACATCCTAAGGTCCTCTTCCATTCTGAATATGTGATCAAATTGACCTCAGCCTTGCCCAAGATCACACAACTAATGGATGTATGGTATCTCAGTTCAGGACTTGAGTCTCTATCCACAATAAAGCTATTACTTTCTGAAAAGTAGAAAATATTGTTGATCTTCTAAGTGACAGCCCTTCATATATTTATCTCACAACTCTTCCCCAGGTAAATAGCACCAGTTCCCTCAAATATCTTTTAAATGATTCTCCAAAGATCCTCCCCACTCTTCCTACACTTTTTCAACTTTCCTTGGAACAGTTTTAATTTGTCTATTTTGAGAAAAATGAGCAATTAAAATAAGACTGTTGTCTGTTATGATCATATATATATATATATATATATATATGTATGTATGTATATATTCATATACATATATATTCATTGAACTAGATGACCTTTAAGGTGTCTTGATATTCTATGGCAGGATGCTCTGCTTACCAGAGGCAAGATGGGGGCAATAGTGAGTAGAGCACTTGGTCTAGATTTAGTCTTGGTTTAGATTTAACTTCTATTTGCCTCTGTTTCCTTATCTGTAAAATGGAGATAATAATAGCATTCGCCATATGGTTAGATTATATTTATAAAGTGTTTAGAATAGTCCTTGGCACATGGTGGCTCCTTGTTGTTGATGCTGATGCTGTTTATTTTTTTTGGTTATATATCTGATTCTTCATGGCCTCATTTGGAGTTGTCTTGGCCAAATTACTGGCATGGTTTTCTATCTCCTTCTCCAGAACATTTTACAGATGAAGAAAATAAGGTAAATAGAATCAAAGGGCTTTCCCAAGGTCACACAGTTAGAAAGTGCTTAAGGCCAGATTTGACTTCAGAAAGCTGAATCTTGCTTATTCCAGACCCAGAACTCTATTTACTATGCCACCTATAAGGTGCATATAGGTGAAACTAAGTAATTATTCCCTTCTGCTCTCCATCATTCAACAATGAGATTTCAAAAAATGAATAATCAAAGGCTCTGGCTGATAGGGCTCGCTACCTTTAAAAATACTACATCTGTACAGTCAATCAGAGCTTGCATAAACTATGAAATCTATGGAAGCAAACTTTGTGAAATGATTGCTCTGATGAACATTCAATATGCCTTGTCTAGATATGAATACTGCTTAAGGATGCAAGAAAATGAAAAGAAATTTCTTGACATGATATTTCAGTGCTCATTTTTCTACTTTCAAAGCAATTCTGTTAGGAAACAAAGATACAAAGAAAGAGTGGAGGCGAGCAATTCTGTAGAAGGCTATGATTTTTTCATGAAATCTCAGAATGCTTCTTATGCTTATATGGTACCATTCTAGAGCCATAAAATCCCAAACTTGCATTTAAAGGGACATCAAGCTATGAAAAAATAACAAATGTCCTATGATTTCACAGAATCATTGGCATGCTTTTTTCCCCCTTTAAAAGTGCACTTAAAAATTTTTAAACACCATACAAATTAAATTTTTAAATTAACATTGATAGTCTATCCTTAAGGGAAAGCACATTTAAAATTAAATTTGTGTGTGTGATTACCTCCAACATTGTCTTATTAACAGCTACCTAGATGTTTATGGCTTTTCGTGCATTAAATTTTAGTTTGAGATTATTCACAGTTTGTTAATTGGTGTGATATTTGATGAATATTGATAGTATGGTTTGTGCAAATGATTTCCATATGAATAGGGGTATGTATAGTTCCTGTCCAACAAAACTCAGAAAACAGAACATTTTGCAGGAATTAGACACAGTCCTCTAAAACATTCTTTGACAGTCAAAATTCACAATAATGTATCATTCCAAATGAACTAAAAACTGAACACCAGACTTCTCTTGAGGGCAGAAATGTAAATTGATCAATGAAAACCCTGTTTGTCTATTATCAACATTAACTATCTGTGTACCATTATATTAAGGAAACCTCTCTTCTGAAGCCATTAGCATATTAAAGAATGACTAAATTACCTACCTCAGTCTCTCCCACATCTGCCATCATTTCAGGGATGTGCATTGGCTTCATTCACAAATGGCCACCAGTAGAGCAATCAGATTGTACCCTTGGTTTAAAAATCTACATAATATCATACATATAATTCAGCATTATAAATTTCTGTGATACCATTAAAAGTTTTCAAACATCTCCCCTCATTTTATTTTCCCCCTCATCCTGTGGCAACTCTGAGGAGGATGGATGAAGAGAATATAAGAGATAGTGACAAAAATTGGCATTTGATTGAATATGAACAGTGATGGAGGGGAAAGAGTCTAGCATGATTCTTAGGTTATAAACTTAAGAAATGATTTAACAGACATTAATAAAAATAGGACAGTTAAACCTTCAATTGAACAAGTAGAGTGGGGTGTGACAAGGTAACAAATTACAACTTGGGTATATTGAATATAAGATGCTAACAGGATGTCTAGGCCCAGACTTTATTTTGATTGACCTTTAACACATCTTTTTGCTATAAATAGCATCATTTTCCACTCCTTTTCAAAGAGGTAACTGACCTCTGGGTACTGAGAATTAATAATTTATCAGCTAGCACACCATCAAACTTTTAATCAAGTCATAATCCATTGCTCATCATATACTCCTGTTTAAGACCTAGTGATGTAGGAAAAAAATCTTTGCAGAGTTATACAAGTGGACTTTTATCTTTTACTTTTCTCCTTTCAGCACCAATCTAGATCTAGTTTTAGCTAACATGTATAACATCTATAGTCATCATACAACCAAAAGGTGTTTAGCTTTCTCAGTATAGTATATGTTTGTGTAATTATTATTCATAAACTGATTAGCTTTATAAGTTCCTTGTGTCAGAAACTATATTCCATATTTTAATTACATCTGTGCACCTACCAAAGTTTCAGAACATGGAGTAAAATCCTAATAATTAATAATAGAGAGAAATTATTATTAATAACCAATAAATTGAGAAGATACAGAGTTCTCCCCGTTTTCTAAAGTCCTGATTTTAAATAGGTCTGTTTATTAAAGGACCTTGCCAATAATAAGAGTGGACTAAGTTTCTTGTTAAAGACCCCCCACCCCCACCCCTGGTGGTGGAATTATTGTGTTCTGTTCAGGTTCAGGTGGTGGGACATAAACTTTTTGAAGAGATTGCCCAAGGCACAGTTGGTCTGGGTATAAGATACTGTCCAAAGGAGATATGATATTATTCTCAGCCCTTCATTTTTATTAACCAAATTACCATTGTATTAAGCAATCAGAACTGATTGTCAACCCCCAGGAACACCTATTTTCCAAAGGATATTTAAACTGTGAGCCCATCAACATGAAGGTCTTTAGACTAAGAAAGTCAGCATAATGATTATACTTTTATTAATAATTTTGCTGACCTTATTAATAAAATTATTAAATTACCCAGAAACTGTCTCTCAAACCTTTTAATCATCACATAACCATTTATGTTTCTCTACTCAGGAGTTGGTTTTGCTAGTTCTTTAAATCAGCAAGATAAGAATCCAACATGGTGGTAACATTAATTACCAAGAACTAGCTGTAACTTTTTTCTCTTCTGTGATTTCATTGACATAAAGAATACCCAAAAGAGAAAATTTCCTTTCAATGTAAGAAAGCATTAAAATTCAAATAGTAACAAATCATCTACTCTGCCATACTTCCTTGCATAATGTCTATTTGTTAGTCCAAGAATAAAGGAGACAATGAAGCAGAGTCAGGAGAAACCTGTCTTCTAGCAAGATGGGGGGAGAAGCCAGGCACTATCCTAAGGTCTTCTGATCTTCCCTCATAAATAATATGAAACAGACCTCTTAACAGATATTGATTTGACAAAACTCATAAAAGGAAGCTAGGAGAAGAACATCTACCCCAAGATCTGTCTTTGTGGATTTTGGTTGAGCTGGGGGCAGAGAGCAGAGAGCCTGCCAGGAAGGGTGAGAGCCAGACTAACCTAGGATCAGCTGCAGAAGTTTGTACTGTGGGAGTTGTGGTTGAAGAGCCAACTGAAGCATGGAGGCTCAGAATGGACTGTGGGGCTGATGATATGGGGCACTCTGGCAGGGCTGGAGGGTAAGTTGCAGACATTGATCCACTAGGCTCATTCTTGTCTGGAGGAACTCAGACTCCATACATTCACAGCAGCAGAGTCCTCTTCCCAGAAAAAAACAGTAATAGCTGACCCCACACCATCCCAACACTCAGGTAGGGGCAACAAAGCTCCCTCAACTGTAAAAAGGGAGAGTAATAGCCTTGCCCCAGGGCATAGTTCACATTGTTCAAGTATAAAAGTATCCAGAACACCACCCATTCCCTCCAGGTCAAGGGAGAGGGCCTCAAATCAAGTTCACAGACACTCCAGAGAAAGCAATCAGCAGCCCCTACTGGTCGGTGCACTTGGAGTTATTAAACTCAATGAGTAACGCCTCTAGTGCTCCCTACTGGAGGGCCCACTTAGAGTTACTAAGCCCAGTGAGTAAAGCCCGTAAGCCTCTCAACACCAAACTTTGATGAACTAGCCTCTCCCCCAAAAGAAGATCTCAGAAAATGAAGAAAGGCCATCAGAAGGGGGGGAGGTCCATAGAAAATTACCTGGAATGTAAAGATCATAACTCAGAGAGATCTAGAACCTCAGAGGAGAATATGACTTGGCCTCTAGCACAGAAAGACTTCCTTGAAATAATTATGAAGGAGTTTAAAAATCAATTGCAAAATTTGGGAGAGAAAATTAAAACCTTGCAACAAGAAAAGAAATACTAGGAAAATACAACTGGACAAATGCAAAAAAGAAAATAATTCTATCAAAACCTCAATTGGTCTAAAGGAAATCTTTCAAAAATAGAATTGACCAATTGGAAAAGGAGTTGCAAAAGGTAAATGAAGAAAATTCTTCTCTAAAACAAATTGGAGTCTGTGGAAACTAATGACTTCATGAGACAACAAATCTGTTGAACAAAGCACAAAAATTGAAAAAACAGAATAAAATGTAAAATAACTCATCAGCAAAATCACTGACCTCCAAAATAGAACTTGGAGAGACAACTTAAGAATCATTGGACTCCCTGAAAATATTGAAGAGAAAAAAAATCCTGGACTTAATATTACAGGATTTAGTGATGGATAATTGCCCTGACATCATGGAAACAGAGGGCAAAATAGTTACTGAAAAAAATACACCAATGCCCTCCAGAAAGGGATACCAAAAGGAAAATGAAAAGCAATATTGTGGTCAAATTCCAAAACTATCAGATAAAAGAGAAAATCCAGCAAGCAGCCAGAAAGAAAAAATTTAGGTACCAAGGAACAACCATAAAGTACACAGGACCTGGATGCGTCAACATTAAGGGATCGAAGGACCTGGAATATGATAACCGGAAAAGCTATATAATGCAGGCAAGGATTCACTATCCAGCAAAATTGAGCCTTCTCTTCCAGTGGAAAAGATGGGCATTTAATGAAATAGGAGACACCCAATTTTTTCTTATGAGAAGAGCAAAGCTTAATAGAATATTTTGGACTTCAAATAGGAGACCCAAGAGGTACATGAAAAGGTAAAAAAAATGGTGGTGGGGGGAAACAAAACTGCTATCCATTAAGATGAAAGTGGCTATATCCCTACTTGGAAGAAAGCCTCTAAAAACTCAAGAATTGTAATTCTATTAGAGAGAATATACTTAGCCAGAAGTGATAGAATCTCTTGACTATTCTGTGACTCAGATAGAATGATTTAAAAATAATACCTCCTTTAAAAGTGGGGGCAGTAAAGAAATGGAAGAATGGAGGAGATTGAATGGGGTAAATCCTATTAGATTAAGAAGTAAAAAGGATCTATTGCAATAGAGGGGAGGAAGGGAGGAGGTGAGAAAACCTGCATCTTACTCTTCTCAGATTTGGCTTAAAGTTAATATGCATATAAGTAAAGTTAAAAAACTTATATTACATATCAAGTATTAAAAGGGGGGAAAAGGGGAACTAACACAAGGAAGGGAAGGAAGAAGGAACAAAGGGAAAGGGGAAAGAAAGGGGAGGGGGGTTGGATATAGGAGAGAAAACCCACTAAAGGTAGTGGTATTCAGAAACAAAATACTAGGGAAGACAAATAAAGTGCAATAAAGAGTTAGTAATTATAACTTTGAATGTGAATGGGATGAATTCTCCCTTAAAAAGTAAGTGAATAGCAGAGTGGATTATAAGCCAGAATCCTACAATGTGCTGCTTACAAGAAACTTTTGAATCAGAGAGATACATATAGAGTAAAGGCAAAAGGTTGGAGCAAAATATATTTTGCTTCAGGTAAAGTGAAAAAAAGCAGTCATGACAATCCTCATCTCAGACAAAGCAGCTGCAAAAATAGATAGCATTAAAAGAGATGAGGAAGGAAACTATATCTTCCTAACAAGTACCATAGACAATAAAGTAATTTCAATGCTAAATATGTATGCACCAAATGGTATAGCACTGAAATTCTTAAAGAAGAAGTTGAATGAGTTACAAGAAGACAGAGACAGCAAAGTTCTACTGGTGGAAGACCTCAACATCCTACTCTCTGATTTGGATAAATCTAACCATAAAATTAACAAGATGGAACTTAAGGAGATAAATGGATTGTTAGAAAACCTAGACATGATAGACCTATGGAGGAAATAAAAAGGAATATACTTATTTTTTATGTAGTACATGACACACAAAAATTGACCATTTACTAGGGCATAAAAACCTAATAATTATTTGCAGAAAGGCAGAAATTGTGAATATATCTTTCTAAGATCATAATGCAATAAAAATCACATGCAACATTGGGTGAGGGATATATAGACCCAAAATTAAGTGGGAACTAAATACACTCATTTTACAGAATGAGTGGATCAAACAAAAAATTATAGAAACAATTAATGATTTCATCCTAGATAATGACAATAATGAAACAACATACTAAAACGTATGGGATACAGCCAAGCAGTTATCACAGAATATATTATATATTTAAATGCTTAAATGAATAAATTAGAGAAGGAAGAAGTCAGTGAACTAAACCTGCAACTAGAAAAATTAGAAGAACAACTTAATAACCCCCAATTAAATAACAAATTAAAATATCAAAAAAATTAAAAGAAATTAATAAAATCAAAAGCAAGAAAACAATTGAAGTAATAAATAAAACAAAATGTTGGTTTTTATAAAAAACAATTAAATTGATAAACCTCTGCTTAATTTGAATAAAAAATTAAAAAGAACATCAAATAGCTAGTATCATAAATAAAAAAGATGAACTCAACAACGAAGAGGAAATTAAAGTAATAATTCCAAATTATTTTGCCCAACTCTATGCCAATAAATTTAATAATCTAAGTGAAATGCATGAATATTTACAAAAATATAAGTTGCCAATGTTAAATGAAGAGGAAATTAAATTCCTAAATAAGACTATCTCAGAAAAAGAAATTCAACAAACCATTATTGAACTTCCTAAGAAAAAATATCAAGGGCAAGATGGATTCACAAGGGAATTCTATCAGACATTTAGGGCTAGTTTCAATTCTATATAAACTCTTTGGAAAAATAGGTGCAGATGGAACTCTGCCTAACTCTTTCTATGACACTAATATGATGCTGATACCTAAACCAGGAAGAGTTATAACAGAGAAAGAAAATTATAGACCTATCACCCTAATGAATATAGATGCAAAAATCTTAAATAAAATCTTAGCAAAACAATTACAACCAGTTATCACTGGCATAATACATTATTACCAAGCAGGATTTTATCCCAGGAATGCAGGGTTAGTTCACTATTAGGAAAACTATTAGCATATTAATTATATCAATAAAAATCCTTTCAGAAATCATATGATTATATCAATAGATGCTGAAAATGCTTTTGACAAAATACAACACCCATCCCTACTAAAAAAACTGGAGAGCATAGGAATAAATGGATTGTTCCTTAGAATAATAAACAGTATTTGAGATCATCAAGAAGCATTATATGCAATGGGGATAGGCTAGATGCATTCCCAAGAAGATGAGGGGTAAAACAAGGATGCCCATTATCATCACTACTATTCAATATTGTATAAGAAATATTAGCTTCAGCAAGAACAGAAGAAAAAAGAAATTGAAGGAATTATAATGGAGAAGGAAGAGACAAAACTCTCACTCTTTGTAGATGACATTATGGTATACTTAGAGAATCCCAAATAATCATCGAAAAAATACTAGAAATAATTAGCAACTTTAGCAAAGTAGCAAGATATAAAATAAACCCTAATAAATCCTCAACATTTCTTTATATGACTAGCAAGATGCAGCAGAAAGATAAAGAGAAATCCCATTCTTCAGAGTAATATCAGAAAATATAGAATACTTGAGCATCTACCTGTCAAGGTCCACTCACTTTCTGAAAACAATTACAAAACACTTCTCACATAAATAAAATAAGATTTAAATAATTGGGCAAATATCAACTGCTCATGGGTAGGCCGAGTTAATATAATAAAAATGAGAATTCTATCAAAATTAAACTACTTATTTAGCGCCCTACCAATCAAAATTCCAAAAAATTACTTTAATGAGTTAGAAAAAATTGTAACTAAATTCATATGGTGAAATAAAAAGTCAACAAGGATTTAATGAAAAAAATTGCAAAAGAAGGTGGCTTAGCCATACCAGATCAAAAATTATATTATATAGTATCAGTCATCAAAACTTCCTGGTATTGGCTAAGAAATAGAGTGGTGGATCTGTGGAATAGACTAAGTGCAGTAGAAGGAAATGATTCTAGTAATCTGCTGTTTGACAAACCCCAAAAGTCCAGCTATTGGGATAAAAACCCTCTCTTTGATAAAAGCTATTGGGGAAAATTGGAAGTTAGTATGGAAGAAACTTGGATTAGACCAACACCTCACACTCTATGCCATGATAAGGTAAAAATGGATACAGGATTTAGACATAAAAAGACAATATTATAAGCAAAGTAGGAGGTTAAGGAATAGTTTATATGACAGATCTATGGAAAGGAAAGCAGGTTATGACCAAGGAAGAGATGGAGAACAACATTAAAAACAAACTAGATAATTTTGATTATATTAAATTAAAAAGGTTTCGCACAGACAAAACCATTGTAATCCATATCAGAAAAAATGTAGAAAATTGCATAATAATTTTTACAACTAGTACTTCTGACAAAGGTCTCATATCTAAAATATATGGAGAACTGAGTCAAATTTTCAAAAACACAAGCCATTCCTTAATTAACAAATAGTCAAAGGATATGCAAAGGCAATTTACAGATGAGGGAAACAAAGAGCTCGATAGTCATATGAAAATTGTTCTAAATCACTACTTTTTAGATAAATGCAAATTAAAGCATCTCTGAGGTACCACCTCACACCTCTCAGCCTAGCCAGTATGACTAGAAAGGACAATGATCAATGTTTGAAGGGATGTGGAAAATCTGGGACACTAATACATTGTTGGTGGAGCTATGAACTCATCCAACCTTTCTGGAGAGTTATTTGAAATTATGCCCAAAGGGCAACAACAATTTGCATACTTTTTAATACAACAATACCACTACTGGGGCTATACCCTGAAAAGATGTTGAAAAAGGGTAAGAACATCACTTGTACAAAAATATTCATAGCAGCCCTGTTTGTGGTGGCAAAGAATTGGAAATCAAGTAAATGTCCTACAATTGGGGAATGGCTTAGCAAACTGTGGTATATGTATATCATGGAACACTATTGTTCTATTAGAAACTAGGAGGGTTGGGAATTCAGGGAAGCCTGAAGGGATTTGCATGAACTGCTGCTGAGTGAGATGAGCAGAACCAGAAAAACACTGTACACCCTAACATCAACATGGAGGTGATGATCAACCTTGAGGAACTTGCTTGTTCTATTTGTGCAACAGTCAGGCACAATTCTGGGATATCTTTGATGGAAATTCATGGAATTCATCTGTATCCAGAGAAAGAATTGTGGAGTTTGAACAAAGACCAAAGACTATTACCTTTAATTTAAAAAAAAAAAGTTATCCTATTATGTAGTTTTGCTATCTCTTATACTTTATTTTTTTCCTTAAGGATATGATTTTTCTCTCATCATATTCAACTTAGATCAATGTATAACGTGGAAACAATGTAAAGCCTTATAGACTGCCTCCTGTGTGGGGTGGGGGGAGGGAAGCGAGATTAGGGGGAAAACTGTAAAATTCAAAATAATTATTTTTTAAAAAAAGAGAGAAACCTGTCCTCACAGTTAATAATATCCAGTGTTCTTTATGTTAAGATGCTAAGATTGCCTTTTTAAAATACATTTTAGTTTCTTATCATATTTTTTCCAATTACATACAAAGATAATTTTCTTTTTTCATTGACATTTTCTTTCTCCAAATACATGTTATGAAAATTTTTCAATATTTATCTCTATCTATATATGTATTTAAGTTTCAAAATTTCCTTCCACCCTTCTCCCTAGTCCCCTCCCCTCAGCAGTGAATAGTCAGGTTAATATTGTATATACCTATTTGCATTAAACATTTTTACAGATCAGTCATTTTTGGTATGAGGAAATAGGATTAAGGGAAAGAAATACAAGAGATATTTCTTTAAAAGTGAATGTAGTGTTCATTAGATTCTGAAGGGTTTGGGTGGGGTTATTTCTTGTTTTGTTTTGTTTTGTCTTTCTTCCTCTGGATGGGGATAGCATTGTCCATAGTCAGTCTAATAAGATTGTCCTAGCTCCCTGAACTGTGAGATCTACCACTTCCATCAAGGTTGATCACCTCACAGTGTTGCTATTACTGTGTACATTGTTCCCTTCACTCAGCATCAGATCCTGTAAGTCATTCCATACTACTCTAGAGTTCAACCAATTATGGTTTCTTATAGAACAATAATACTCCATAGTACTTATATGCCATAATTTGTTTAGCCATTCCCTCAATTGATGAGCATCCCTTCAATTTCCAATTCTTTGCCACTAAAAAAAGAGCTGCTATGAATATTTTGAAACATGTTGGCCTTATTCCATTTTTATGATTTCTTCTGGACATAGGCCTAGAATTGGAATTGCCAGATCAAATTTGGACCAGTTCACAACTCCACCAGCAATAGCCCCAATCCTTCCACAACTTCTCCAGCATTAATCATTTTCCCTTTTTGTCTTCTAAGTCAATCTCATAGGTGTGAGGTGATAGTTAGCATTTCTCTAATCAATTTGGAGCATTTTTTCATATGATTATATATAGCTTTAATATGTTCATTTGAAAAATAGTCCAGTCATATTGTTTGACCATTTATCAATTTGGGATAGTAATCTTAAAATTTTGATTCAGTTCTCTCTCTCTCTCTCTCTCTCTCTCTCTCTCTCTCTCTCTCTCTCTCTCTATTTATATATATATATATATATATATATATATATATACATATTAGAAATTAGAACTTTATCAGATCTCCTAATTTTGAAGATTGTTTCCCAGCTTTCTGCTTTCTTTTTAATTTTGGCAACATTGATTTTAGTAGTGCAAAATCTTTTTAATATAGTCAAAATCATTTATTTTGCAGTTTATGATGTACTCTGTTTCTTGCTCAGTCATAAATTTGTCCAATTTCCATAGATTTGGCAGATGGCTTCTTGGTCTATTAATTCATCCATGGTGTCATCCTTTAGGTCTAAATCCTGTACCCATTCTGACCTCATTTTGGTATAATATGTGAGATGGGGGGGGTATGTCTCGTTTTTGTCATATTATTTTCCAGTTTTCCCAACAATTTTTGTCAAATTATTTCTTATCCCAGAAATTAATGTCATTTGTCATATGTAGATTTTCAAACAGATTACTGTAGTCATTTCTACTGTTTCTTTTAGACCTATCAAAATTCACTGATCCTTTACTCTATTTGTTAACCTGTAACCAGGCACTTTTGATTACTGTCACTTTAGAGTTAGTTTTAGATGTGATAGAGCTAGGCCACCTACCTATACATTTGTTTCATCATTTCCCTTTGCTATTCTTGACCTTTTGTTGCTCCAAATGAATTTTGTTAATATTTTTTCTAACTCGGGAATAAAGATAACTTTCAGCAATGATTTTTGTAAAGTATTTTTCCCCTCTCTTCTCTTCCCTACTTATTTAAGATAGCAAATAATCTGATATAAATTATTCATGTATAATTATGTTAATCATATTTCCATATAAATCATGCTAAAGAAGAATCAGAATAAATGGGGAAAATCATGAGAAGGAAAAAAATTTCAAAAGTGAAAACAGAATGTTTTGATCTGCATTCAGATTCTGTTGTTCTCTCTTGGATGTGGATACATTTTTCAATTGTATGTCTTTTAGAATTGTCTGCTTGCTGTACTGCAAAAAGAGTGAAATCTGTCATAGTTGATTATCACACAGTATTATATATGATGTTCTGCTCACTTCACTCAACATCAGTTCTTATAAGTTTTTTTCAGATTTTCTGAAATCGGTTTGCACATCATTCCATTATATTCATTTTCACACCTTGTTCAGACATTCTCTAACTGATGGACATTCCTTCAAATTCCAAATATTTGCCACCAGAAAAAAGAGATGCTATGAACATTTTGTATATGTTTGTCTTTCCCCCTTTTTTCATCATCTTTTTTGAGATACAGATATGGTAGTGGTATTGCTTGATCAAAGGGTATGCATAGTTTTATTGCCCTTTGGACATAGTTCCAAATTGCTCTCTAGAATGATTGAATCAGTTCACAACTCCACTAACAATACATTAGTGGAGAACTGGATTTAAATCCTATCCATTAAATATAATTGTTCTGTGACCCTGAGCAAAGAAACTGGTTTCTCAGAGTACAAGACATTGAGGCTGTAAATTACATGGTATAAAACTACAGAGAGTTCCTGTACTGGGAACTACAATCAGTATTCTAATCCCACCACAAAGGCAAATTTGAAAGGACAAAATAAAAGTTGTTTATTCTGAAATTAGACAGAGCCTAAAATAATGTTTTAAAGAAATTAAAAATCTTCTAAAATTAAAATGATGTCTAAGATCATTGGCTTTTTATTTCCTTTTAATATCTTTTTTTCATATTTTACAACATGAAGACACTGACAAAGGGGAATTTACATGGTACAGATAATCATTTCAGTCTTAGAGATTTCACTGCAATTCATTTTAAAGTTGTTTTAATATATTTATAATTTTAACAGAGATTGTAATTAAATTCCAGGTCAAATTCAAATCTTTTCATATCTTAGTTTGGTTTGTTTGTTTGGTTCTTGGTACTTATTGACGAAGACCAAAATAACAACACTATGTTGAAGACATGTTACAGTGTGTCTGACTGTGACTGATCAGACCAATATGAGCTAGGAATGTTTGACTACAGATTGGGCAAAAATAGTGTATGGTGGGGGAGGGGTAGATTAACTCTAAACTCACTCATCTCTTATTTTAATTGTCCTTTTAGCTGCATCAATCTGCCTTGCTCATGGAGGACAGCCCCATCACTGTGCCAGGGTCTCCCAGGCTGCACAATTATTTCCAGAATTCTTAAGATAGACATTCAGGATGTCCCTGTATTGCTTCTCCTGACCTCACTGTGAGTGCTTGCCTCATGAGAGTTCTCCATATAATAGTCTTTTTAACAAGCATTCATTTGTCATTAAACAATATGCCCAGTTCATCATAGTTGCCCTATCAGTGGTAATATTTGAATACTGGGTAGTTTAGCTCAAGAACGAATGTCAGCATCTGGTATCTTCTCCTGCCAGGAGAGCTTCAGAATCTTTCTAAGACAATATAAATGGAAGCAATTCAGTTTCCTGGCATGGTGTTGATAGACTGTCCAGGTTTCATAAACATATAGCAATGAGGTCAGCACAAAAGCTCTGAAGACCTTCAGTTTAGTAGTCAGTCCAATATCTCTTCTTTCCTAGATTTCTTTTTGATCCTTCTAATTACTGAACAAGTTCTGGCAATATGTGTCTCAGCCTCATTATTAATGTAATACTCCCTTGAAAGTATAGTGCTAAGGTGAGTGAATTTATCCACATTATTCATAATTTCTTGCTGTAACCAATTGTTCAACCTATGAATGGTGTGGTGTTGACTGATAGAGCCCATGTATTTTCTTGGTATTAATCAGGGTGGGATTCAAATAAATTAACAATTGACTCCCTGTCCTAATGAGCATTTTTAAGAATTCCAAAAGATACGCCAAAATGTTTTTAATATTTCATGTATTTAATACTCAAATAAGAACAATAAAAAATACACAAAACTAAATTGAAATATTACTCACAGGGGCAGCTAGGTGTCACAGTAGATAGAGCATTGGCCCTGGAGTCAGGAGTACCTAAGTTCAAATCCAGCCTCAGACACTTAATAATTACCTAGCTGTGTGGCCTTGGGCAAGCCACTTAACCCCATTGCCTAGCAAAAACTAAACAAAAAAAGAAAGAAAGAAAGAAAGAAAGAAAGAAAGAAAGAAAGAAAGAAAGAAAGAAAGAAGGAAGGAAGGAAAGAAGGAAAGAAGGAAAGAAAGAAAGAAAGAAAGAAAGAAAGAAAGAAAGAAAGAAAGAAAGAAAGAAAGAAAGAAAGAAAGAAAGAAATATTACTCACAGAAAACAAAACTATCCTTATGGAGTGAAAGCATATACATGAATACAGCAGTTAATGTTGGACTATATGCAGAACCAAAACTCATTCTACTTACTCTAACTCTTTTATTCTTCTACTTCCCTGGTTTTGAAATGGGCAGTTAGATAATCCTTGAAATTTGTATTTCTATTGGTTCATTGTGTCCTAGTTTTCCATTGGTTTCACCCTTTAGGGAACACCAGTGCACTCATATCTCAAGGGAATTTAGGGTATAACACAAAGAAGAAACAAGTGACAGCTTTTCAGTTGTTTCACACTCTATCTTAACATTATATGTTTGTTTGTTGAAGTAAGAAAAACAAGGAAATTAAAAATGTAGTATTTCATCAAAGTATGATGAATTTTATGAAATGAATAAATAAATATTATGAGCATTGTCCTGTTAAATTATTTTGTGGCATCTCAGCATTAGAAGTTGCATTGACTGTACAATTATCTGCAAACAGATAGCCTTCAGGACAACAAAAAAAGCACTTTGGATTGTTACTATCCACATAAAACTAAATTTCATCTGCCTTCTTACTGAACCAAAAATCACATAGCTTTCTAAGTTTCACTTGTACTTTACTTTTGATGGGATTAAATGTTGTCTTCTTAGAAATGGATGAACCATTCTGCTGATAAACCCCATGGGGTTCTCTTTTTCATTAAGCAAGTTCTGTATTTTTCCGTCATTTTCACCAAACCAATATTAATGGTTGTGATTATTCTGACCCAGATGAGCAAATGCAGTGCTGTACACCAGACCTCTGAAAGTTGCCCCCTCCTTTTCTGTTCCACTCTTGAGAACTTTGTATTGTCTCAATGTTCCTCTATTTAGTAGCAAACAATTCCTGCTCAAAGAAGTACCCTAATTTCTTGACATTAATTCTTCTGGTAGTCATTCAGTCTTGTGACAAGAAGTACTCTAATTTCTTGAAATTAATTCTTCTGGTAGTCATTCAGTCTTGGGACAACCCTTGGAGAGAATGCATCTCTCCAGTACTCTGTATTATGCATTGCCTTTGCCATTCTCACATTCTGTTCTCTCTTACCTTAAAATCACAAAGACTATTAGATGTCAGTGTTTCCTGTGAAGGTGCATTCAAGAAGTTTTATTGAATTTAAGTAAATAGAAATCAATATTTGTGATGAGAAAGTCATGAGATGCACGTCTTCAGTAATAAGACTGTTGAATTTTACTGTTCTTCCCAACTCCATTCCTTCCAAGGATTCCCTGCCATTTCTGGCAATCTGAGCTACTCTGGCATTAAAATCATTCAAAATTATAACTTTGGCCTCTGGTGGCACATTGATGATAAGTGTGTCCAAGTCTTCATAAAATATGTATTTGACTTCATCAGAATTCATCATGGTAGGAGCATAAGGACCTATAAAAATGGTGTGGCATGTTCCTGCAAGTGGCAACCACATTGTCATGAACTTGTCATTCACTTTTTAGTATCCATACAAGGTTGTTGACTAGGCTATTTTTGATTTCCAAACCTTCCCCAGGTTCAATGTATTTCCCTTCACTGTGTCCACTTCTGAAAAATATGTAATACAGCTCCTACTTCAGTAAGCTGACCTTCATTTGCCAGCCTTATTTCACTCAAGCCTGATATTTGGATGTTATTCCTGCTGAGTTCCCTTGCAACAGTGGTTCATATTTCAGATCCATTGGATCTTGTATTGTCTGTGAGTATGTGCATATTCCATGTACCTCTGATGAGTGGAAACTTCTCTGAAGAATTTTTATATATTTTTTGGTGTGATTTGGCAACAGGATCGAATCCCCACTTGCTGAGGTTATCAGACCAAGATTGGGTAAGTTGACAATTTTTAAGGCACTTTTTCTAGCCCCTTTCTTTTGCTAATAGGTGAGCAGTGCAACTCTTAAAAGGTTGCTCACACACCCAGAGAGGGCTGTCGAATCCTATTGTTGCTTCCAGTGAAGAGAAGACACTGTGGTCTAGACTGCCTGTATGCAGGGTATGACTATAGCTCCCAGTGTGTGGACACCTGCTGCTTTATCCTTCTGTTGCCACAGAACTTTGAGATAAGAATGCAAAATAGTATGGATCATGTCTTTTGATTCATGAATAAATAGAATGTAAGTGAGAAAGAGTTGCACAGAGTTACAGGTCTCACCCTCCTGTCCAAAGTCATCCTAGTCCAGAGGCAATACAGTGTCTGCTGATGCAGGGATGATCTAAGCATCTTTATCTTTGATGTCTAAGCAAGCTCTATGTACTTCCATAATGTCCACTTCAGCTACCTGAAGGAACTGTTGGAAGAAGTTGTTCTCATCTATACATTCCACCAGTGGAAGACTTCACATGCATGCATAGACACCTCCTACCAACTAGTTTGAGACCTCTCTCAACCTGGTTCAGTCCATCTGCCAAAACAGTTTACTGGAGTGTAGCCTCTGTGCATATTATAGCTTCTTGGAGTCACAAGTGAGAGTCAAGTGGCTCAGGTGGACATCAAAGGAAAAAAGCAGCACTTTTTAGTGCTTTTTAGGGCTCAGCAACCTTCACACCAGAGAAATTAGTCTTCCTTGAACACACACAGTACACCCCCAAACAGTAACATGGATAGATATAGATATGAATATAGATAAGCACATGCAACCAGAATAGACATTATTTTAGATTTATTTATCATTTAAAGAAAATCAGTATGTTATATTGAATAGAATAGTGGTCTTATAATCTTGGATATCTGGGTTTCAATTCAGTTTCTAACACATAATAGTTCTGTGACTTTGAGCAAATCACTTAATTTCTCAGTACCTAAAGTAATTCTTTAAGACTATTAAGGTATAGAGAAGTTATCCAACTGCATAGGTGAAAGGTGTTTTCAAATTTGGAGTTCCCCATTCTGATGGAATTGTAGGTACAGAGTGCCCCCTGCATAAAAACATATACACACCCATAAATATGTTAATCTTATGAGTGACCTTAGATTTTATTATATATACATGTGTATGTATATATATATTCAAGTTTATATTTACCTATAGAATCCATATATATGTAAATAAATATGGGCATATGAGTATTTATGCATATACATATTTATATACATACACACACATATCCAAAGATACATGCAAACATTTGGCAAAGCTACTAGAATGTTTTGTCCTTTCCTTTTCCAGATTAATAGATGAGGAACTGGTAAAAAGGTTAAATCACATGGTCAGGTTCACAGAGCTAGTGTCTGAGGATGGATTTGAACTCAAGAAGATGAGTATTACTTTACAACTGGTTCTCTATCCACTATGCCACCTACTTATACTACATGTATGCATATATATATATATATATATATATATATATATATATAGAGAGAGAGAGAGAGAGAGAGAGAGAGAGAGAGAGAGAGAGATTTTTAAACATTTTCAAGGGTTATTTTTTTGCTTTTTTAAATTCTTTTTAAAGTAGCAAACATTAAACTTTGGAAATGACTCAATCAAAAATAAGTGACTCACAGAAAAGAAACTGGTACTTTAAGTCAAAAAAATAATATTCCAGTGAAAATTGAAGAACTGCTCCATGTCTCAGAGAGAGATGAGACATTTCTCAAAATACAGAAACAAACTGATGCTTTAAGTAAATTATATAGAAGTTCTCTTCTAGGGCATTCCATCAGAAATATTGCCTTATGTGTGCAGATATGTCTATTTATGAAAGATAAGCAAAGAGCTCTTGTCATATTTTCAGCTTGCTCCTCATATTTATTTTTTTTTAGGTAAAGAATAATAGAGCTGAAAAATACACAATATGAAGCAAACTCAGACACCATTTAGTCTAGTCCATCCTACCCCACCCTTCCAACCAAAACATTATTCTTATCTTAACCCAAGCATCTCAGAAGCTGCTGGTACAAATTTCAGATGTAGCAGAGAGTGTCTGTACTACTGGAGTGTGGCAAATGCCTTGCTTCTAAAGTCCAAGCCATCACCTAGATCTTGTTTTATTTGTTTCACCTGTTTATTTATTGTTTGCATGTGGCTAGAAATATAGCTTTCTTTGGATAGTGAAGAAGAGAGGAAAAGAGACTTTCCAGATTAAAATTGGCAATGTGGTTTTCATCTGTTATATATAAGCATTTGGCATTTTTATCTAGCTTCATTCTGTATACTTCATGGACCCTACTAATTATTTTGCCAGCAGTTCTCAATTTAGCACTTTCTCTTTTTTTCTTTTTTCTTTGTAATGTATTAAATTTAACAGGAAAAAAACCTTCAGGCTGATATTCTTTGTCTCTTCATAGACTTATAAGAAACTCATCTCCAATGCATTCTTTGAAGTTCCTAGAAATAATCAACATGTTTAGTGAGATATAATTCAGTTCAAGAACAACTAATTTTTGACTCTAAAGTAATGATAGTATCTTATATCATAAGTATATATGTATTCCAAAAGATGATCTAGAAGATGTTTTGGCACATGACTGTAGCTGGAAAACTACATTTATGACTTAGCCTTTCTGCTACTAATTGATGTCTTTTACTATAATCTAAATGAATGGAAAGGCGATTTGCTCCCTAGTTACAGGTGCACTTGGCATGAACTGGTAAGCAGAGGGGAAAACCTGATTGTGAAAAGTGAAATAATAGTTTCCTGGTACATCTCTCAAATTAACTTGTCACAGGGCATGCTGCCATTGTCAGAAGTGCAAAAAAGCTTTCCAGGGTAAGCCCTAGTTCCCATCTTACATGATTCGTTCTCCACAGTATTTCAGATTTAAACCTGAAGTTTTCTGTGTAAAATTCCTTCAATCCTTTTAAAATTACACTTTCCCACTAAAATATAGAGATTTTTTTTTAGTTAGTTGAGGCAAAATGAAAAAAAAAGTGGATCGATTTAGACACTTCAGACTTCCCTTATAATTAGTTTTCAATGAGCAGCATGCACTTTAGCTTGATAATTAGTGGGAGTTCAACCTTACTATCCAACTGAAAGAAGGCTTATGAGAATCACTCAAGGCAGATTCCCTTCAGTTACTCCTACTCATGTTTCATTCCAATGTCTATTCATTCCAATAAAAGAGAAATATACCAATATATAATTATATTTCCCTATAGATTAGGATAGGTAAACAAATACAGAGTGTACACACTAAAGGAGCAGGAATGGATTAAATTTCTTGTGATATATAAAAGATTAATGCCTCTTTTAAAAAATGAACATCTAATACAAATGGTTTTCTTACCAGATGGTGAGAAATTTTCTTCATAGTTATGTAAAGTTAGACAAGTAAAGATTCTCAGATTTCATACTCAATACTTAGGACATTGTCTCACTAGAATAATAAATACTTTTATTGGGGGGGCAATGTGATGTTTTAATATTTGAAAACTCTCCAAGAGTTTGTTGTTGCACCAGATACATATATCATTCATATAAATAAATTTATAAGGGATAAAAACACACCCTTTATGTAATTTTTAATCACCTGCCAGTCCCCATGAACATAACTAAGGTACATAATTGGTCCTACTTTTTAGGAAAGGGTTGTTGATACCATAGTAGCAGTTTAGGTGCAGAGGATAGAGATTGAAATACCTCAGAGCTGAAGCTACCTTAGAAATGGTCTAGTTCAGATCACCATTTTACAGAGGAAAATGAGAGCCAGAGATAAGCAGGGACTTGCCCCAAAGTGACACAAGTCAAAGTTGGCAGAGGCAAGATTTAAATTTAAGTCCCTTCCTAGAGGGACTCCAAGAATAACTTTTTTTTTTCTGTTTTGCAATAGATGAAATATTTTCATTTGGTTCATGGAATTAATCTTGAGTATTTCCTAGCCTACTTATACCTTAATGCTTTTTTGACCCCACTCTATTTTGGTCATGTCCAAGTCACAACAGAATACCTATGAGAAGAAGGAAAGACTTCTTTCTATCATCCAAGTGTTTCCCTTTCTAGTATTTAGTCTTTAATCTTCCCTCTGTTTGTACTTCCCCCCTTTTTTCCCTTTATCATTACTCCCCAGGATTTTGTTCTTGAATACCACCACCCTCAGTGTGTTTGCCCTCCTATATCAACCTCCCTCCCCTTTCTTTCCCCTTTTCCCTTTTCCCCTTCCTCCTTCCCTTCCTTCTGTTAGTTCCCCTTTTTCTCCCCCTTCCCATCCTCCTCCCCTTTTAATAATTGAAAGGTAAGATAAGTTTCTTAACGTAACTGAGTGTTTTTTTTTAATTTAACTTTGAGCCAAGTCTGATGAGAAGAAGATTCAGGTGGTTCTAAACTCCTCCTTTCTTCCCTTCTATTGCAATAGGTCTTTTGTACTTTAATATAATGTTATTTACCCCATTCAGTTTCCTCCATCTTCCTGTCTCATTACTGTCAACCTTTTTAAGGAGGTATGATCCTTTTAAATCATTCTATCTGAGTCACAGAAAAGTTATGAGTGTCCATCACTTCTGGCTAAGTATATTCTCTCTAATAGAGTTACAATTCTCTATAGTTATCAGAGTCTTTCAGCCAGGTGGGGATATAGCCAGTTTTATCTTATTAGATGGCAGTGTCATGGATAAGTCTTGAACATGCATCAATACTGTCTAAACATATTCTCTCTAATAGAGTTACAATTCTTAAGGGTTATGAGAGTCTTTCTCTCAAGTTGGGATATAGACAGTTTCTTCTTATTGGATGGCAGGTTTTATTCTTGTTTACCCCCCCCTCTTTTTTTAACCTTTCCATATGTCTCTTGAGACTCCTGTTTGATGTCCAAATTTTCTATTCAACTCTGGTCTTTTCATCAGGAAATGTTGGAAGTCTCCAAGTTCATTAAATGTCCATCTTTTTCCCTTGAAGAGACGGCTCAGCATTACTGGATAAGTGGATTCTTGACTGTATTCCAAGTTCCCTTGCTCTTTCCTGCCCCTTGATCCCTTAATGCTGATGCAGCCAGGTCCTGCTTAATCCTTACTGTGGCTCCTTGGTATTTAAAATGTTTCTTCCTGGTTGCTTGCAGGATTTTCTATTTTATCTGATAGCTTTGGAATTTGGCCACAATATTTCTTGTTGTTTTAATTTTAGGATCTCTTTCCAAAAGGAATTAATGTATTCTTTAAGTAACTATTTTTCCCTCTGGTTCCATGATATCAGGGCAGTTTTCCATCACCAAATCCTGTAATATTAAATTCAGGTATTTTTTCCTCTTCAATGTTTTCAGGAAGGCCTATAATTCTCAGGTTGTAACTTTTTGATCTATTTTCAAGGTCAGTGGTTTTACTGATAAGGTATTCAACATTCATTTTCTTCTATTTTTTTTTCGATCTTTTGGTTTTGTTTAACAGAATCTTGTTGTCTCATGAATTCATTAGTTTCCACCAATTCCATTCTTGTTTTAGAGAAGAATTTTCTTCATTTACCTTTTGCAACTCCTTTTCCAGTTGGTCAATTCTATTTTTGAAGGGGTTTTCCATTTTTCCAAGTGTAGTTTTGAGAGAATCAATTTATTTTTGCATTTGCCCAATTGAGTATTTGAGGGAATTATTTTGCCCAATTGAAAATCTGATTTATTCTCATTTTATATTTGTTCAATTGTATTTTCCAAGGATTTTTTTTCTTGTTTTCAAGATGTTAATTTTCTCTTCTTTTCCCAACATTTCCAATTGATTTTTAAACTTCCTTATTTCTTCAAGGAAGTCTTTCTGGAGAGAATTGGGAGACCAATTCATATTCTCCTCATATGTGCTAGATCTCTCTGGGTAAGAATCTAATTCTTCTATTTCTCCAAGGGTCCCCCTTTTTGCTGTTTTTTCTTCATTTTTCTAGGACCTTGTTTTGGGTAAGGGGCTACATCCTAGAGGTTTGCTTTTGAAGATCCTAGATGCTTTGTTCACTTGATTTAGTAATTCCAAGGGCCAGCCAGTAGGGGGTGTTTGTTTCTGTCTCTGGAATGATTAAAGCCCTCTCCCAATTCTGGAGGGAGTGAGGAGGAATGGAGGAGGTGCAGCAGGGTCTGAGTTTACCTTGAACAATGGGTTGAAAACCAATCTCCTTTTCAGCTGAATGTGCTCCTTAGTCCACACCTGTGCCTGAGGGGATGGGGGGATGGCTACCATTTGTTCTTGGAAGAATGCTCCAAAAGTTCTGGTCCCGTACTGAACTGGATGATTTCCAGTCATACAGACCACCCCTCACCAGATCTAAAGACTCAGTGGCAAAGTTGGTTCTTGACCACCCTTTCACCAAAGTCTCTGCAGCTAATGCAGGTCTTTCAGCTCCCCCCTCCCCATGCTGTCCCTGTGCTGACCCTCTGGTCTCCTCTTTAGCTTCACTAGCATTCCCCTGAGACAGACCTTATTGTTAGATTTTCTTCTCCCAGCTTCTTTTTCTGTGTTTTGTTCAGCCAGTTTCTGTTAAGAGGTTTCTTTCATGTTATTTCTGAGGGGACACAGGGAACACTTCACACAGTGCCTGTCTTCTCTCCATCATCTTGGCTGGCAGTCCTAGAATAATAAATACTTAACAAATACTTAATAACTGAATATTTGAAGAAAGGATCTTAGTTTTAGAGCTACAAGAGACTTCAGAAGCCACCAAGACCAACCTGTTCACTTAAAAGGAGGAAACTAAGGCACAAAGAAGTTCAAGGAACTCAGCTAGTATGTGTCAAAGCAAGATTTGAATCCATATCATCCTCATTACAAGTTCAGTGTTCTATCTTCTATATCACCTAGTACTATCCCTGGTCTCCAAAACTAATGCATAGAAGGAACGCATTAAGAGGGAACTTGTGAATCTCTCTTCCTAACTTTTAATGCTTTCAAAATATGTTACTTTACAGATTCTCAGAAAAACAACCAAAATAGATAAATGGGTAGGTGAATGAATGAAGGAATGAATGAATGAATAAAAATTTGCTAATATCACTGACTTGTGATACAGTCATTATAGCCCACGGAGGAAAACTGGCTATGTAAACCTGTGATCGATGAAATGCTTCTGCAATGGAAGTGGGGGTCCTCAGAGTACTGCTTCCCAGCAAATCCTCTTAATATAGCTGAAGCTGGAGTACATTGAAAAGAGAATACAGACTGTAAAAGGATTTCTATTTAAAATAAATGTTTGTTACTTGTTTACTGATAGATCAACAAAAAATCATGTTAAAATTATTAAAATTATATTGACTTCCCAACAAGTATTTGGAAAGTGAAGGTAAGATATGACTAAAAGTAGGACTACAGCAGATTCAAATTCTGACTTTTACTGCTAAGTGTCAATATTGAGGCTATCCTCAGTAATACTGGTACTTCAGTTCCTATTTCTGCAAAATAGGGATTTCCAATCTTGATGACAAAGGGATAATAATAATTGTAATAATGTTTGTTTTTCTTTTTTGTAGAAGACCATGACATATGTGAAGGGATGCCATGACACAGATATTTACTGCAAGAAGCAACTGCAGAAACTTCCTAATCCAGAGGTCCTTAACCATTTTTATGTTATGAACTACTTCAGCAGGCATGAAAATGGACCCCTTCTCAATCTTATTTGTTGCCTTCATTCCTAATTGAAGAAAATACTAAAAGTATTTCCAAGTTAACCAAATTCCTGAAATTAATTCTAAGGCCTCCTATTTAAGCAAAGGATTATCTGGAAATATCTACTAGAATGCTTTTATTAACAAATTATTATTATTACTATTATTTAGGTTTTTACAAGGCAATGGGTTTAAGTGGATTGCCCAAGGCCACACAACTAGGTAATTACTAGGTGTCTGAGACCAGATTTGAATGTAGGTACTCCTAACTCTAGGGCCGGTGCTCTATCCACTGTGCCACCTAGCCGCCCCAATAAATCATTCTTTTAAGAGATACTTTAATCTTCTTCTGAATTTCACCAATTTATGTTGAATATGAATGTTCTTAGGTTGAATATGAATTGCATTTTATGATATTTTAATAATTTTATAAATTTATATTTTTATAAATTTTATAAATTTCATAATAGGTCTGAAATTCTGATCTCTAGAAATAAATATAGAATGTCTAACCAGTATTCTACTTGACAACCTTTTTCTGCTGCTGAGTATTGACAGTTATAAAGTGTAATGTTATCCTTGTTTTATTGTATTTTTATTCATTTTGTTAAATATTTCCCAATTACATTTTAATCTGCTACCAGTATACTTGACAGTGTTGGTGGCCATATAAAACTAGAGACTATGAGTGCTTGATACCTCTGCTTTAAATGCTTTTTAAATGCTTAAAATCTTCCTGATTAGAATGTGACCTTCTTAAAGCAGGACCTGTCTCATTTTTCTTTTTGTGTCCCCTAGTACTTAGATAATTATTTGCATATACTAAATATTTAATAAATGTGTCTTCATTCACTCAATTCCAGACTCCTTTCCATGATACCATATTGCAAGACATTCTGGAATTTCACTTTTATTAAAATAATTTAGGATTATGTTAGGTTGTTATCATTATTATTATTATTATTATTATTATTATTATTATTATTATACTAAATCACATGGTTTACTTTTCTAACTTTCAGTCTGCTGTTGATTATGATGTTTGATGTTTGTCTTTCATTCTCGAAGACCATGATATCAGAGAAGGTGATGCCAAGACAAACACACAAATTCTATTTGAGTGAGGAGGTGCTGTGTTAAGAAATCAACCTTAGGTTCTCCTCCAGAGCCATCTGAATCCTGTGGTCAGATATAAATCAAGATGACTGGAAATGGCCCTGAATGCAAGGTAGTCAGGGTTAAGTGACATAGCTAGTAGGTGTCAAATGTCTGAGGCTGTATTTGAATTGTTTTCCTGACTACAAGGCCAGTGCTCTATTCATTGCATCACCTAGTTGCCCCTTTTCAGAATGCTAAAACTTCATAAGTATTTGTCTTTTGTTTTTGTTTTTTTCTTAATGAATTCTTATAAAGCCAGGTTTCCTCCCCAATTTTTATGTAATTTGATGCAATGATGATGAGATAGCACTTTGGATATATGTCATAGGAAAAAATTGCATCTTTCTTTAAATACATATTAGCACTGTAACTCAAGACATATCATTTAAGCTCTTTCAGCTTTTTTCTCATCTGTAAAATGGGTATTATAATAATAGAACCTACATTGTTTTATTATTTTTTTTATTATTTTGATGACTAAATAAGGTAAAATGTACGCTGAGGGTCTAAAAGAGTTCATATGCCCTGCCATTGTGTTTAATTTCCAACTAGGGAGAAACTTGGCCACTGTCAAGGATCTGGCTCATTAGATACTACTAATGATATTCTGAATAGACAACTCATTATAAATCCCTGTCTTTAACCTTGCCTCTTTTATTAAAAAGGGATAGATAAAGAATCAAAGAAAAGACTAAAGTCCCCTTGCCTTGTATTTGTTTGTTTTGAACAGAGTTGATGCTACTATCATTTTCCACTATTCTCTCATTTTTCTCCTTTATCTCATACAAGAAATCAGGTAGAGAAAGGGAAACTGAATGATGCTAAAAGAAGGGGACTTAGAGAATTTCTCCTTCACCTCATCTATCTTAGAGGACACTTATTAGGGACAATGAGAAGATAAGATGATCTCTCTATGTTCACAGATGCAAGTGACCCAACAAGAACATTATTACTGTGGGTCAATCTTGTCAGCAACCAGGTACTACTACAGTGATAGAGCACTGACTTGGAATTCAGTGGAACTAAATTCAAATGTGGCCTCAGACACTTGATTCTTACTAGCTCTGTGACCTTGGGCAAGTTACTTAATCCTGATTGCCTCCCTTCCAGGGCCATCTCCAGTCATCTTGATTCATATCTGGCCACTGGACCCAGATGTCTCTGGAGGAGAAAATGAAGTTGATGACTTAGTACACAACCACCTCACTCAAATTCAGTTAATGTACTTGCCATGGTATCACCTCCCTGATGTCAGGGTCTTCTTCAAGAATGAAGAAAAACATCACATCAGCATCAGCATCATCATCATCATCATCATCATCATCATCATCATCAGAATTTAATAAGCCTTACTTAATAAGCCTTACTACACTGCAGGCACTGTTTAAAGTTAAAGAAACAAAGAAAGGCAAAAGATTGTCCACGATCTCAAAGAGGTCACAGTCTTCCCTGGCTATCTTCCTAGCTATCTTAAGAAACAGCACTACATCATAGGAAAATGCATTTTACCTATATTAAGAAATAATTTAAATAGACTCTCAAGATTCACATGGTGGGTCTCAAAATTCAACATGGCAAAATTCATAAAATCAGTTTGATTTTAGTAAAAAGAAATGGCTGTATTATGTTAAAGAGTCTTTGATTTGGAGCAGGCATAGCTGGGTCCAAATCTAGGCTATGCTGTTTATTACTTCGGTGATCTGGGATAAGTCTTTGGAACTCAATTTCCTTCAGTTAAATGAAGATTGGGTTTAGAACATTTCTAGTTTTGAAATTATTTTGTATTATGTTAAAATTAAGAATCCTGAGGTCACTTTGACCCATGACTTTTCACATATACACACACATACACACATACACACACACACACATTATTTATATACATATATATACCCACATCAGCATGCTAAATATCTTGTAAATGTATATGTACATATGTATGTATATGCATATGAATACAGATGTGCATATATATACAACTATATATATATTGCTTATTTATGCATGCATATAAACATGCATTTTGGATGTAAATAAACATAGATATATTTATGTGTTCATGCATACATACATACATATATCAAATGTACATATGTATGCTGTGGGGGGCAGGTGAAAAGTCAAGGACTAAAGTGACCTCGGGATTGTTAATTTTCACATAATGTAAACTAATTTCAATAATTTCAACACTGGAAATGATATAGGCTCAACCTTCTATAAATATTCATATCTATGTATATAAATATTTATACATAATATGAGAACATACTGTTAAAAATTGTTGGATAGAATAATTAATTTGAAGTATCAAATCATTTTAGGAAATATGCCTAAGACTCAAGGGACCTTAAGCAAGCAGATCAGTTCAGAATCATAGAATACTTCTTATAGAAGAAACTGAGGGTTATTTTTAACTTCCTGAGGACACAGCTCCTTATTTGGAGAGTCTGAGCTATGATCCAGGTCTTTTGACTCCAAATGTTATATATGAATATTTTACATACATTTATATTTGTATATGTTCTTGCATGTTTTACTATTATACCATATAATATTAAAAGAGAAAGGCAGAGTATTACAAGGGTTAGAGAGGCTTCCTCAGAGTCAGGAAGATTTGGATTCAAGTCTCATTTCTAATACATGTTGTTTTGACTCTGATAAAATTACTTAATCTTAGCACTTAGCACAGTTGCTGGCACTTTAGTAAGTTCTTAATAAATGCATGTTAATTTGAAATGATTTAATATCTCCCCATAAATATCAAAAAAGTACCCTTCTCAAGTGCAGTCCCAAATTAGAATGTAATTTGGCGATATTTCACAAAATGAATTAAACTACAATAAAAATAGATAATGTGAAGATGTGGTTTTTCAAGTTAATATTCAGTCAAGCAGTTCCTATTACTATTTGTGTTTGACTTCTAGGTTCTAGACAAATCTTCAAAACTTTATTGCAGAGAATCCACTGATCAACAGCAATTGGTAGGGGGACTTTTCTCATCTTGAAGCTCCTGATAAAAATGAAATCCACAGATCCAGCCTCTTTCATTATCTTCCACTTCTAATGTATAAATACTTTAAAACTACAAATGTCAGAGTAGCATTCCTTACCTCATTTGTAGAAAGATCCTTGTCATCTTGCAGTTCTCTATATTATTGAAATAATGGGTTCAGACAATAGCCTTGCCTAAATCCTATTAAGCAGTTAGGTACAACAGTAGATAGAGTGTTGGACTTGGAGTCAGGAAGATCTGAGTTCAAATCCTACCTTACACACATAATAGCTATGTGATCTTAGGGAAGTTAATTTGTCTCTCTCTCTGTCTCAGTCTTAGTTTCCTCATGTGAAGAATGAGGATAATTGTGGCACCTATCTCAAAGGGATGATAAATATGTAAAGTATTTTGCAAACTCTGAAGCCATAAATAAATGCTAACTATGATGAAGATGTTGTCTCTGTTAAAGATTACTACACATTTTCACTTTAGTTCTAGTAATATTTGTAAAGTGCCTACTTTGTGTAAAGTAAGATAAAAATTAAAGTTGTTCTTAGGACAGGGCTTATTCAATATACCCCACTACAAGTGGCTTAATGGGACACTTGTTCCCAACATAGGTACTGGAGGCAAGAGGAATGAAGCAAATGGGTATTTTAAACTGAATCTAGAAAATATAAAAGGAGATAAATGGAGTTCCCTTCCTTCTGAAAGATGTCATTCTGGTTATGTATAACCATTGGAATGCTCCAGAGGTGAAGGCATATTACATCTAGAGGCAGAATATTTTCCCCCCAGATGAGGATATTTCAATATTTTAAAAAGGAGAATGGTGAAATTGACTTTTATATGGAATTTTTGTTTGTCTTACACTTTCTAGGAAATTATCTGTGTCAATCACAGTTGGTTGGAGAGCTGACCCTTCCTGGGTCCCCCAATCTGCACATGGGTAAGTAACCTTACCCCTAGTTATGCTTCTAAGTCTCCCCAAACATTCCACTAACTAGATAGTTGCAAAGAACGGGTACCAGATATCATCCACTGTGTGACTATGTTTCCACTTGACAGGATATTCTTTCTTACTTTTAAATTAGGCATAAGGAGGAGAGAGAAATAGGCTGTTAGAAGCAGAGGATAAAAATAATGCCTTTTGAATATGAAGATGACACTCCTGACCCTACAGCACTGATTAATGGTACACATTTCACAGGCAACCAGCCAGGTTAGGTATGCAATCTTTGGCCATGAAACAAAGCAAAACTGTATAAAAATTGAATCTTCAACCTTGGTTTGCTCACTAACTTTTTAAAAAAATCATTGACTAGTCTAATAAGAGAGACAGAGTGTCCCATGTATAAGCAGAGTGGTATAGTTTAGTTCAGTTCAGTCCTTTTTCAGGCATGCCTGACATTTTCTTGGCAGAGATCCTTGGAGGGGTTTGCCATCTCCTTCACCAGATTATTTTATAGATGAGGAAAGTAAGGCAAATAGAGCTAAGGACTTGTCTAGTATCACATAGCTAGTGTCTAAGTCACATTGAATTCAGGAAGATGAATCTTTCCAAATACAGACCCAGCACTCTATGCGACCACACTACTCTGTATGGTATAGTAGAAAGAATCAATCAATAAGTATTTAATCCATAAGCATTTTTATGTGCTTAATATATGCCAATACTCAAAGAGTTTACATTCTAATGAGAAAATGACAATAACACAGCAGCTAAAAAGTGGGAATAAGGAGGTACCATGGGGACAGCATAATAGTTAAGTATGGAGAATGAGGGATAGGTGATCTGGGACTCTTCCCTAACATTGAGGGTAATGGAAGAATTCAGAAGTCCATGGGAGCAGAGGCAAGAAGCAATTGAGTCATGGAAATGTGT
The DNA here is from genome assembly GCF_037893015.1 of Macrotis lagotis. Lineage (NCBI taxonomy): Eukaryota > Metazoa > Chordata > Mammalia > Peramelemorphia > Peramelidae > Macrotis > Macrotis lagotis. The sequence continues at coordinate 176,806,460 of NC_133664.1, read as the reverse complement.
TTGGAATTGATCAAAATTCAAACTCCAGTCCTGCTATTTGCTACCTGTATCTCTCTCTCTTTCTCTCTCTCTCTCTCTCTCTCTCTCTCTCTCTCTCTCTCTCTCTCTCTGTGTGTGTGTGTGTGTGTGTGTGTGTGTGTGTGTGTGTTAAGTAGGTGAACAAACTCTATCTTGTTTCCATATAAATATCTTCAAGGAAACTTTCTTTATATATGTTTCCAGACAAGAATACCTGATGGATTCTTACTATATCATGATGAAAAGTTCTGGCTATGGAATCAGAATTATTGACTTAGGAGCTGTTGAAAGAACATACAAAATTAAAGACCCACTCATCTCTCATTCCTTGCATTGGACTTTCAAGAGAGGAGGAATACTTTAAGAAATAAAGAAGGAGTGTGAGGAGTGGCATGAGCCTTCCCCCCATACCCTGACCATGGTGGCAATAGGCATATGGTTGCCTCTTTCTATTTTCCCCTAATGTTAAGAAAATGAGTATTCTGATATGGTAGTACTAAGGAAGCATTGTGAGATCAGGAGTTCCAGAGGAACCATCAGTGCTCAGCAATAGCTGGCATTGATTAACCTCAGTAGCAGTGGCCACTGATAGAAATGGAACAGTGATCTGACCCAGCAGCAGATCTGTTTGGACCACAATTGTGAAAGAAGTCAGTCCATCTAAACAACAGAGGTGTCATCCATCACTAGTATCATATTCTGTAGCAAACTCTATGAGGACTTCACTAAGGGGGAAAAAAAAAGAGAATTCCAGACTCCAAAATTAGAGATAGATGGTCTGGGGGACTTACACAACTAGGAGGATCCTGGAAGAATTTACAAAGAAAAGAAAGGAAGTGCCCACAGGAGTAGAATCAGGAGACAACTTCGGTATGGAGAAGAATATACCCTTTTTCACATGTGTTCTCTATTTATGTAACCCATAAACTCAGTCCTTTAAGTTAATGCCCATTCTCCTCAGAGATTTCAAGGGGAAATTGAACCTCACATAAAGGAAAATATTTTGTAATTATTATACCTTCTTAGCAAACCCCTTAAAAAAACAATGAAATTCAGTGCTGATTCCTAGTGGGGAACACATTAGTTGGGAATCAGAAACACTAGTACTAAAAAGTCTAAACTCTATAAAGTTACTCTTAAAACCTGAATGATACAAGGAATCTGCCTTCATTTTGCTGAGTCTGCAAATATGAATGCATGCATGAATATATGTATTCATGTACATATATTCACATATACATATATAAGAATTTATCATATAAATGATTTTTTAAATCTTAAGAGAATTTTTCTCTTTATTATGCAAACTCATTAAGAATATATACCTCCAGGGCAGCTAGGTAGCCCAGTGGATACCCTGGAGTCAGAGGTACTTGAATTCAAATCCAGCCTCAGACACTTAATAATTACCTAACTGTGTGGCTTTTGGCAAGCCACGTAACCCTATTGCCTTGCAAAAATAAAAAATAAAAAAAATAAAAAGAATATATACCTTCATAGAAAATGCATATTATAAAACAGTACATAGACAAAATAGAAATATATGCATATGTGGAGCAGAAAACATCTTAACATTCTGAAAAAATTAATTTATATGTTGATTCCCTACTGTTTAAGTAGAAATAAAATTAGTTCATCCAGCATGCGATATAATAGTAGACACATATATGTATAACCATGTATGTATGTGTATATATATTTGTATTTGTACATATATATGCATGACATGCCAAACCATAGAAAAGGTTCAAAAATGTTTAAAGAGCAACTATTGAGGTACTAATGATTAAAGATATTACATAATTGTTTATGTATATCACATACATAAATGCACATAAATACATACATATGAATGTATATATAAGCATGCATTCTCATTTTAGATAAGGAAAACTTTATTCCCTAATAGATAATAAACCATGTATTTCCAAAGTTATATAACTTTGTTATATATAAATATATATATATATATATATATATATGTATATATATATATATATATATATATACACACACACACACTGAGAATAAGTTCCTCTATTTAATTCCATTTAACTTCCTTTTAACTCCATACCTGAGATATAGTCCTAATATACTAATTGTTTTGGGTATTGAACTTTTAAAAATTGTATCCCCTCATATTACTTCTGCTGTCACAACCTATTTTTGCACCAAGTGTTGGACAAACTAATTTATCTGTTATATTATAATTCATAGTCACTTTCTTGTGGCTTATTTCTTTGTTCCTACATTCCTTGTCCCCACCTTCACCTCTTACCCCAACACACAAACTTTTTTTTCTACTCTTACCTCTCTTCTTTATTCTAAACCTAGACACACACACACACACCCTGATATGTAATTTAGACTACTATTTATTAATAGGATCTATAAAAGGGTTGGACTGAAACAAATAGAGAAATTAATAACTCCCCAAAATGTTTGCACAGAAAAGTTCAGAGCAATTTGAAAACAATAACACATTAATGAATCTTCAGAGGTTTTCATGACCAACATTGACCTGGCAACCTTACTTTTTAGATGAGTCAATCTAAAGTTTTCAAAACTTTTATGAAGTCTACTAAGAAATTATTGTGGACATAACTCTATAGGTAGTGGTGAGACAAGAGTTAGTGACAACTGATTTCATGTAATTTCATACCAATGAAGAATGAAACATCCACATAATTGTTTAATAATTCAAATATTGGTCACTTTAAAAGCCACTTTTTTCATGCCTTTATGAATCTCTGTGACAAAATAATAATAAATAATAAAACACTAATAAAGTATTTAAAATTCATAAATGTATCCATGCAGATGTTTTACATCAATATATTCAGATATTTATGTCTGTATATAAATATGTGTAACATACATTCATATTTTATTATCACAACACTATGTTATATGCTACTATTATACTGAAAACTATTTCATATGTTAGAAGTTTGAAACCTAAGTATGATGTGGACTATTCTGTTAGTCTTTCCAATGTATATTTACTGATCATGACATGAAGTCCTGTTTTCTTTATCTGGCTAACTTTGTGACAATTATTACATAATCTCCAGGGCTCAGTCTTTCATCTGTGAAACAAGTGAATTGAAATAAGTGACATCTTTGAATTCTAAATCTCATAGCTACTCTCTTGAATACATCATCAAGCATCATAAGTACGATTGTTAGACAATGATTACCAGAATCCTATCTATAGCTTGTTTTAGCTTCCCAGTGATAGGATCCCATTTTAATGGAGCAAGAAACTTTGACACAAGAAGATTTTGTAATTTGGGCAAGGTCATGGTGTCTGTGTGGATGACCAGAGTAATTAGTTCAGATGTTTGTGATTCATGTTTTATTTACTAGGCCCCTTTTCCTTCTTATTTGATAATATTCTGCCTTCTCTACCTTTTAACTCCTACTCATAGTGTTAATTTTATTATAGTCAAAAACTCAGTAATGAATTCACTCAGCCAATCCAAATTCTACTCAATTGTGTTGCAATGAGACAGTGAAATATGTTTATTTGCTTCCTGCAGTTGGTCACATTCTAGTTAGCATTTACTTTCCATTATGAATAGCACTTTTAAAAAGTGTAGGCATAAATATACCATTCTCCACCACCTGATTTATTCACTTTCAGACCAGGTCATTGCTTTTAAACTCTGGGAAATGTTGTCAGGAATTTCTGCCCACAGTGATTTTTGATTTACTAGAGAGTGAGAAAGTTGCATGACATATCTTGGAAAAAAATGTTTCTATACCATCCCTGTCCTGCTTTTGGAATCCTTTCTGAATAGCATCACCACTGAAGTGATTTCCAGACCATCATATGGATTTTTCATTGAAACATCTGTGTTAACTTTTATTATCCCTGGTCTGCTTTGTAATTTTGGAAACAGATATAAGGAATGAGGAACCCAAAGCACAGTAATATAGTGGGAAGCATCCTTCATAAGTCAATTGAGGAATTTAATAATCTCTTTAGAAATAAGCTCTGCAGCTATGAGAAAAATGTGTGGGTTAAAGGCCTTCCAATTAAGAAAGGTTTCTCTGTGGATTTATAGGCTGGTGGTTCACTCTTCCTGTTCCTGTTTCCATAGCAACTGTCAGGTAGATTTTCTGCTACTTGCTAGGAAGTTGGAAATGTTGAGTCTGCTTGAGCCTTTTCAATTCACTGAGGCTTAAATGAAATTCATTGCAAGGAACTGGCATTTAGCCTGGGTCATTTATTCATATCTAGAAGAAAAAAATCAATTATAGTAATCAAATGTGCAAATTTTTTTATCAGGATTATTTTTGGTACACATTTTGGGCTGTAATCTATTTTTAATGCCAGGGTACTAAAGGTTTGAAATGCTGCAGCTGGCCCCTCTTCTATCTGATGGCTTATGGCTTTAATTACAGCCCAAGACATAGGAAGGCATGTCTTTTTCTGGTCTAGTTTTTGCAAGCTATAATCACCCCTGGTGATATTCAAGAAGCACACTGGAATCCAGAAGGCTCATTAGGTTGAGACACCTCTCCTGCAAGAAACACAGTGTACAACCTTTTCTCCTTTCATTTCCCCCAGCTTGGTGATTGCTTGAATTAAAGCCTGGGAAAGTAAATAATTTGTATGCCATTATTTAAACTTTCCGAGAACACCGTGTCTTGTGTTCCCCCCTCAGAACAGAGCCACGTGTGTGTCTTTCTTTGTGGCTTAGATCATTTTGAACCCACATTGACTGATGCTTGACAGCTCCTTGTAGGCTGGTTTCCTTTAATCCTCCATAAAAATCAAACATGTAGGCGTGTGCAGTGAGTACATGTACTGTGGGTGAGCACATAATGCACCAGCCGTGCCACATAAAGAGCAGGCGTTTAAGGTGCATTACTTAGCCCATTCTTTTGTTAGCAGAGTGCAGGTACCAGGGGAACCCTGGCCTCCATGGCAGAAGACTGAATTGGTTTTGGAGACTTTGCCACTTACTAGTTTAGTTGACCTTAGAACCATGGTGACCTGGGGTAACAGGAGAAATTAATGGATTTGGACACACCTCTGTCACTCATGACTCCTTGGGGGAGTCATATAGCTTCTTTTGGCCTCAGTGTATTCGAATATAAAAATGAAAAGGAAAAATTCTTTTTGCGTTGTTTTTGCCAGGCAATGGGGTTAAGTAACACAGCTAAGTAAGGAGCAAGTGTCTGGAGTAGGATTTGAAGTCAGATCCTCCTGGTCAGTGCTCTATCCACTGTGGCCACCCAACTGCCACTGAACACTATAAAACTTGGTGGTCTTTACACCTATTGTATGATGTTAGAGTCCTCGATCTTCAGTGGATCTTAAGACCATCAATCAAGAGCTGGAACATATCTTAGAGGACTTAATGCCTAAATCTTTCAATTTATAGATAAGAAAATCAGATTAAAATGGTTAAATTGATTATTCAAGGACATTCAGAAGGTACTTAAATGCAAGACTTTTTTTCATTGAACTTTATCTAAGATAATAGATTTTTAGTTAGAAATGGTAACAATTTAGCCTCAAATCTTTATTCCACAGATAAGAAGACTGAAGTCCCTAAAGGTTGTATCTCATCAGAAGATGCTAAATAATAGATGTTGGAGCTCTTTCAGTCATGTCCAACTCTGCAACCCAAATTGGGGCTTTGTTGGCAAAGATACTGGAGTGGTTTATCATTTCCTTCTCCAGCTCAATTTCCAGAGGCTTAAGTAACTTGCCCAGGGTCACATATATATTTATTACGTGTCTGATCTGGGATCAGAACTCAGGTCTTCCTGATTCTAGCTGCAGTAGCACTGCACCAACTAACTGTTCATTGAATACTAGCACTCAAATTCAAGTCCTCTGACTTTGAAATCCAATGAATATTCCATTGCATCAGATTAGCCTTGATGTGATTTGATCTTTTTGAGTCTTACTTTGACCACCTGAAAATAGGGATGATAATAATGCTAACACAAAGTATCCCTCAAGATTGTTATGAGGATCAAATGAGATAATATAAAGTACTTTGAAAAATTATACTCACATATGTATATATGACATATGTGAATTATATACATATATATGTATAGATGTACAATGTAGATTTTCAAAGACCCTTCATATATAGAGATTAATATACATAAGTAAACAGTTTCTGTTACTGTTGCCATTACTGTCAGGGTACAATGACAATAGCTTATTAGTTCATGAATATACAGTCCAGATTTTACTTCATTGTGCTATTTTTTCCTCTAAGGATCCTTATGGAAATCCTTTATATAATATATTATTTACAATAATGGTTGAAAATGAATACTCCATTTCACCCTTTTTTTGTCTTTTCTCAAGATTTTATATGACATTTCTATACCTATTATATCATATTTCCCTTTATGACATACACTGCAATTGGATGGTCAGTGAAAATACAAATTGAAAAGGAGTCAGGTTAAAATCCCTTAAAAATAAAAGAAGAAAATCAAAGCTGAAATGGCTTTTACTTACTTCTTTTTTCTCTCTTCCCCCCTTTTATTCTAGAAAGTTCCTGCCAACCATGCTTTCTTCTATTCAGTTAAATGGGGGAAAAAATAAAAAGCTTCTTAGGAGAGTAACTGAAGTCGAAGGAAACTTGTCTTTCCATCTTCAAACTAGGCAGTGGAAATATAGTTGCACTATTTTGAATTTTCTTTATGATAAAAGGGGTCAGATTTCTTTGAACACTCAGAGAATTGGGGGCTTCAAGGCTCAGTTTTTCAGATGATGATTTACCTATGTTTTCAGAAGCGTGGAGACTCAGAAAAGTAAGATTTTATACACAGCTTGAGCATTTGTAGGCCTGAAGAACATTCTGCTTAGTCTGAGCATTATATTAGTATCGTTTAGTGGGAAAAGCACAGAGGGCCTAGGTCAAACCACAACTCTTTTTCACATTATCTTAGACATTAGGCTAGTTATTTAACTTCCCTGGCCTCAGTTTCTTCATCTGAAAAATGGTGCAGTGAGAATATGGGAAACAGGGGCATAGATAAAAATTGAGAATGCACCTCAATGATCATTTAATTCAACCTTTCATTGTTAATTGCTGAAGAAATTGATGTTCTTGGAATTCAAAATACTTGTGCAAACACATAATAAATGTCTCTCTGACATTTGTCAGAGAGTTGTAGAGATCAAATCTATACTACAGGAGATATTGCTAATGGAGCATCTCTATAAAGGGGTATATATTTGAATTCTCTAATGTGACTTAAAAATTTATATTATATGTTATCTTAGTATTGCATATTTATATTATTATGACTTTAAAGCACATTTATATTTGAACATTACATATTTATAATATGTATAGTATACATTATATTTGTCAAATATTAATATCACTAGTGCTTTGTATATTAATTTTAGCATTATTAGCAGTACATTTAAATATATTAGTAATGAATTACCATATATAAAGCAATACATAAGTTGAGAAGAAAATTATAACAATAGCAAAAATAGTTGCAAGGGGCATAATTACCTATAGAAGTCAAAGAAAAAGTATTTAATTAGCACCTACTATGTGTTAGGCATTGTGCTAAGTAATTTTGAAATATGTAGTTTTATTCTCACAACCTGCAATGAATGTTCTATTATTATTATCCCCGTTTTACAGCTGAGTAAACAAAATCAAACAGAGGCTAAATGACTTGTCCAAGATCATACAATAAATGAGTGTCTAAGGGTACATTTGAATTCAGATCTTCCTGATACCAGGCCCACCACTATCTAGGTCATATAACTGAATTTTATGGGAAATGAAATACTGGCCTTAAATAGTATCAATAAAAATGTATTATATATATATTTCTATATAAATGTATCTATCTATCTAACTATCTAACACATATAAATATACAAATATATTTACATGTACACATATATACATATACACACATATAATATATATGCATATATATATGCATATATAACATATATCAAACATATACATAGATGTCCTGATTTAAATTCTAATAACCTAGGTTCAAGTAAGTTCTGCTTTTAAAAACTGGGTAAAACCTTACAGCTATAGTATTGTAGAGTAAGTAACATTCCTCATTGGGAGAAAATAATTTCTTCATTACAAGGAGTTTATATAATGAAATCACAGGTCCAGATTAATAATAATGATACAAGTTGACATGAAATGCAGGCAAGTCTACCACGTAAAAAGTAGTCTTGAAACCAGGAAGGTATGGGCTGGAGGCTGAACTCTGACACATAAAGACTGTGTGACTTTAGGCAAATCATTTAATTCCACAGGTGTTCTAGGAAGCTATTTGTAGGATATATTCTGACTTGTAATCTTTCTAGCCTCATAAAAACACAGATTCAGTTTCTATTCCCATTAACTGATGGTGCTCTAATAAAAGCTCTCCAAAGTAGTCTCTGACTCTCACCATACATAGGAAAATAGTAAGGATCAATTAGTGAATAAGTATTCTTTGTAAATGGGACGATGACAAGGGAAAAACTTACCTCACTATGCTGTTTTGAGGATCAAATGAGATTTAAAAAATAACTTAAATGTCAGATATTATAATTATTCCAAATGTGAGATTCTGGGACTCTGTAACTACAACTTATTTTAATAACATATAAGAGAAAAAGTCTCATTATTTTAGTTAATCTGAATACCATCAAGCATGTACCATTTTCAAACATATATGTATATATACAGGTAAGAGAAAATAAGTTCTTAGGTCTTCCTAATAACATGCTTCAGAAAATGTTTCTGTATTTCTTTGATATTTCTCCTTGGGACAACCATTGGTTTGAATACTACATCTGGTAAATGGCTGGTAAAATTCAAAACTATGCACGTTTAAAGAAAGGGCAAAAAAGTCATGCATCCATATGTGAAGATTTGTGAGCCAAAGCCTTCACATCCAGAATCCTGAATTTTGTGGGAAATGAAATACTGGCCTTAAATAGTATCAATAAAAATGTATTATATATATATATATATATATATATATATATATATATATATATATATTTCTATATAAATGTATTTATCTATCTATCTATCTCTCTAACACATATAAATATACAAATATATTTACATGTACACATATATACATATACACACATATAATATATATGCATATACATGCATATATAACATATATCAAACATATACATAGATGTCCTGATTTAAATTCAAATAACCTAGGTTCAGGTAAGTTCTGCTTTAAAAACTGGGTAGTTTTCACATCCAGAGGCTGAAAGACCACCAAAAGAATTGAGACAGATTTTTCAAGGGCAACATGAGGATATGTGTTTCTTCTTTGTTATCTTTTTTGAATTTTGTTGACTCATAATTTGTATTTATTCCATTTTGTTACAGACTCTAAAGATTTTAAATAAGACTTTAATTTTCATTTTGTATATTTATTACTTTGCTTATATACATTGATGATTATTAAATTTAGAGTAAAATATTTTAAAAGAAATTGAATTGAGTCACAATCTTTTTGCATTTGCTCATTTGAGGATCTGAGAGAATTATTCTCATTTTATAATTGTTCAATTGATGATCTGAGAGATTTATTCTCCTTTTGTGTTTGTCCAATTCTACTTTCTAAGGTTTTGTTTCCTTGTTGCAAGGTATTAATTGTCTCCCCCAAATTTTCCAGTTGATTTTTAAACTCCTTCCTTATTTCTTCAAGGAAGTCTTTCTGTGCTGGAGACCAGATTGTATTCTCCTCAGATGTTCCAGGTCTCTCTGGGTTGGGGTCTTTCCCTTCCAGGAATTTTTCTATGGATCCACCTTTCCACTGACCCTTCTTCATTATGCTAAGACCTTGAGTTGGGTGGGGCTGGTTCACCTGGTCTTGGGATCTCTAAAGACTTTACTGAGTGCAGTTTCTCTGGATGGCCAGTAGGAGGTGCTGGTTGCCCTCTCTGGAGTGTCTGTGACCTTGGTTGCGAGGCCTTCTCCCTTTGCTTGAGGGAGGGCATTGGGGCTGTTGAATTCCTTTGCCTTCAATCAATGGTGGGCTTTACCCTGGCCTGAGGTGATTCCTTAGCTTGGCTTGTTCTTTTGCTCACACACCTGGGCCTGAGGCAGAAGTAATTTGCATTTGTTTGGGAGGAGGCCTCAGTGCAATGGAGGCCTGGGCTCAGAGTTTCTCAGACCTGAGGAGCCCAGGGATGGTGTCCGCAGCTGTCCTGCACCAGACCTCTCCCTGCAGCCCCTTCCCCAAGCTCCAGGGGGACAGCCCCAACACCAGCGCCTCTGCTTCTCCGTGGACCCAAGCCCCCTTCGATCAGCCCCACTTCTGATCCAGCAGGTCCGGCTCTCGGGCCCTCAGACTCCCGGTTCTGATTCAGCTGTTGGTGTGGCTGATCTTCCCTGGGAGCTCAGACTCACCGGCAGGTACTCAGCCAAGGCTGCTTCGGGAGACAAATCCTGAGGTACATTTTTCTCTCCTGGCTTTTCTTTCTGGGTTTCCTGGTTCGGATTTCTTTTAAGAGGTTTGTTTCATGTGATAGATGGGGAAGAGATCAGGAGACTTTAGAACTGTGCCTGTCTTCTCTCCGCCATCGTGGCCGGAAGTCTTGAGTCACAATCTTAGCAGTGATAGTGATAGATGACTTCCTCAACATTCCTTTGCACTGAATATAACATTACTATTATAGCAAACGATAAACAAAATTGATCCAAAGCAAAATTGGAAAAAGGCTAGATTAACTTTTGGTATTTTTCCTTTCTATTTACAAGATACTTGTGGGATAAATGGAGATAAGGAACCAATATTAAGTGTAATCAGGAAAAGTTTCTTACAAAAGGTCTAAGGAACAGAGTTGAGGAAGGATGGAATTCCAGGAAAAAAAGGGTGGGACAGTCAGTGAAAATTCATGGAATTGGGATATGAATCATCTTGTACAAAGAACAGCAAGGGGGACAGTATTACAAGACTGAAAGTATAAATGTAGAGAGTGGGGTTCAATAAAGTGTAAGAAAACAGTAAAGGTTATGAAAGTGTCAGATTGTTAGTCTTTAAATTGGAACAAAAAATTTTATAGTTGACAGTAGAAGTGATAAGATTAAAGTGGAGTTTATTGAATATTGTAGGGGTGAGGTATGATCTGGCATGATCTTTAGAAAGGTCACTTTCATAGCTGAGAGGAGAACAGACTGCAGTGGGAAGATACTTGAGGCAGAGAAACTAACCAAAAGACTATTGAAATAGTTCAAGAATGGGGAGTCGAAAGTCTGTCCCAGGTTAGTAGGCCTGCTAGAGAGAAGGAGCTGTATATGAAAGATACCAATTTACAGATTGGATATGGGAGGATGGGTTGAAAGTGAAGAATCAATTTTGAAGGATATCTGACCAAAAAAAAGAACCAAAATAAAAACAAGCAAATAGAAAGTCAAAAGTCCCTGTTTTGGTACCATCTATCTCAGTCAGTAGGCACTAAATAAATGTTTCTTTTAATTTTTTTTAGGTTTTTGCAAGGCATATGGGGTTAAGTGGCTTGCCCAAGGCCACACAGCTAGGTAATTATTAAGTGTCTGAGACCGGATTTGAACCCAGATACTCCTGACTCCAAGGCAGGTGCTTTATCCACTACACCACCTAGCCACCCTAAATAAATGTTTCTTGAATTGAATTTTCTGGAATTTTTAAGCAGCCCTTAAATGCATTGCATGGGCAACTTCTTACTTTAATTACACATCAGGATAGCTCTATTGGCAAATATAGAATGATGATTTATGACTTTATAAATTTAAAAACTCTATATGCAAGATGAGACTAATTATACCACAAATTGGCCAAAGTAGTCTATTTCTACCACAATTGTTCCAATCTTGCAAATATATTTTATTTGATCTATCAGGTCTCAATTTTGTGCCAATTTAAGTGTTATGCTTGTTCTTTCTGTAAGGGAAAGTTTAGATTATTATCATCAAGTCTGACCATGTTACATTGTCCTACTCTAAGATCAGAGCTTTTCATACAAGAAAAGACTATCTGACTCAATGTGTTGGTTCCTTTTCATGTATCTAGATATTTCAATTTGTAGCCTAACCCCTGCAGAATTCCAGAGAATAGATGACACATGAAACCTTGAACCTGCTTGTCATTAGACTTCCGCAGGGATTTCTCTTAAAAGACAAAAACCTAGGAGGTTATAAATTCAAGACCTCAAATGGAAAGAATCACCCCAAAGCACATTTTTTCCTAGTCTTTGCTGACCAACCTTATTTAATTTAGGGTCCTTGCTGAACCATATGCCATCCCTCAGAGTTCTTCATTATTCTTACAGACTGATTCTTTGCATGTGAAGGTCATTATCACAGAATTATCTGTGACTCATTTCAAAGTACAGTAAAGAAGAAGGTAAGATGAACATTGTACTGGGGAAACAATAAATGAAGAAGTCAGTCAGTAGTAATTTAGAAAGCAATTTCTGTATGCTAGGTACACCAGGGATACATTTTTTAAAATTCCCATTCTGAAGAATTTACATTGCTTTAGAATAAAGGTTCTTAACCTGGGATCTGTGAGTTCTATTTTAAAAGTTTTTTTTAACTCTTTCTATATTCATTTTTCAAAGCTGTATATAGTGCTTTTCTTATATAATCCTGTGTGTTTTATTTTAAGCTTTTAAATTCTGAAAAGAATTTATAGACTTCAACATTCTGACAAAGGACCACTTTGGAACAAAAAAAAAATTTAAGAATCTCTGTATTTCTTGGGCCATGAGACTAACAAAAGGAAAGACCCAAAACTTTCTATGATCCCTATAACCATTTCATATTCCAAAACCAAAGTTGTGTACCAACTATAAAGCAAATTCAGCTTCATCAGATTTCATGATCTAAGTCTTCCAGAATCCAAAAGAATTTTTATTAAATGAACTAATCCCTATTTTGAGCTCACTCAGCACCCTTCCCCCAAAGTCCATCACTTTACTTCACAAACTTGTTATAAAACTCAACCCCAAAACTCCATGGTCTTCCTCCTTCTCTCCAGTTATGGAGTTATGGTTGAAGAAGTCTGCTGTCAGCTAGGACCATATTGGCATTATTCTCTGTTGAAAAAAAAAATCTTACAAGATGAGGAGGAAATAGATTGAAAGGGACAGAACGCATGTCTTAGCCTAAAATGGAGTTTTATCCCACATTCCAACCTCTCCCTCTTCCTTGCAAAGCCTTAGAAACCCAAATTACAGAAACAACCATGTAGTACCAGCATGGCAGCTCTCTGAACTTCAATATCTTTCAAGAAGCAAGGCTACAAACTGTAGGACACATGTTTGTTAAATTTTAACAATCAGTTCAAAAAGAGGATGTTCTATAAGTGATCAGGGGAAACACCTTTAGATTTAAAGGAAAGGAAATTCAAATAACACAAGCCTAGTTTATACCCACCAGATGTTAAAGGAGAGAAAGCAATAGTGTACTTGGAGAGGTTACCCTAGAGTGTTCAGTGTTCCAAAACTGAATCTAGGTTTGTAGAAGAAATGTTAAACTTTTAATATATAACCAAATTTTGGCAGAATATTAAGAATATGGATCTACTTTGTCTAGATTTTTTTCACAAATAGTTTTACATTTCAGCTTATTGTTCAGTAGAATGAAGGTACTGGACAAGATGGTTTCTAAGAACCATTCCAGCTCTGGTCTACAATCATAGAATTTTGCATTTCTATTTCTAAGTCATGTCAGATCAATTTTTAAATATGATCTTAAATTATAATTTGACATATAATGATACTATAGACATACCTCATTTCTTTTTTCCCCCATTATAATGTATGGACCCTCCCTTCGAATTTTATTTTTTAATCTTATTCAATAAATTGGTAATGTGTTATATAATTAAGTCTAGAGATTAAATAGTTTCATGATTTTTAATATCTTGGTGAGGTCTAGCAGGAACATTTAATTCTTTATTAATTATTTAATGAGCAATTTCTAAAAACTTTATTGTATAGTTGCATTCTTATGCATTCTTACATCTCAATTTTAATAACTAGATATTTTCTAAATTTTTGTGTTATTTTAATTAGATCTTGTAAAAAATCTTGCTAAATTTTGCTGGTAGTGCACAGAAATATTGATCTTATAAATTATGTATCCAATAAGTGGGTAAATATTGTAATTTATGGCTCAGAAACATTTTAACATATGATCCCTTCTCTCTGATGCCATGGTCAGTACCCTAGTAGAGTCATTTATGTCCATTCATCTTTACTACTGCAAATACCCCTTCATTGATCTCCCATCCTGAAATGTCTCTCCACGCCAGTCCATGTTCTACATACTCATCAAAGTCATTTTTCTTGTCATATCATGTCATTCACCCATTCAATCAATTCCCCATCTTTAGCTCTTGAAAGAAATATAAACTTTTCTGTCTGATATTTAAAGTTCTTCAAAATGTAGTTTCAGCCTTGTTCTCCTTATTACATATGTATATATGTATATGTATATATATATATATATATATATATATATATCTCCATATCATGAACACTATTGTTCAAATTTTTTTCTTCCCATTCCTGATATGCCATGTCCTATATGATTGCCTTTGCATTCACTATCTCCCTTGCTCAGAATTCAAACTCTTTTTGCCTTCACCATTTCGAATTTCTGATATTCTTCAAGACTCAATTCAAATGAACTTTCTGGGAGGAAACAAAATAGTGGCATGTGGTTAGCAAGTGACCAGAACTTTTCCTAAAACAACTTTAAATGAAGCCTCTGACCAAACCCTAAAGTAAAACAACCCACTAAAAACAATGAAAACCTTTTTCAACTCAAGATAGCTTGAAGGAACTTCAGAAAAGGTCTGTCTTGCATGACTAAAAGGGAAGTACAGTCCAACACAGGTGAGAGAACTGGGAAGCCAGCATGAGGCTCTTAGCTAGAGAGTAGCTCAGATCTCAGTCCAGCAGTAAAGTAGGCCAGTAGTGAGGGGTCCAAGTGCAGCTTGGAAGTCAAATTTTGAGCCCAAGAACACTGGTGAAACAGGTAGGAATAGGTTGATCAACTCTAAGACAGGAAACAAACCATGAACACCTGCAACAGTCACAACAGAAAACCAGGGACCAGATACCCGGCCCCCAGCACAAAAAACATGGGATGATGCTGCTTGTTGCCCAGGGGAACAACTATCAAAATGAATTCAAAAAATTTGTTAACCAAAGAAAGTCACTATTCTGATAGTAAAGATAAACACATCCTCAGAAAAGGAAAGCAGTGATAAAATGCCTACATGTGAAGCTTCAACGGGAATTAGGAATTGATTTCAAATCCCAAAAGACCCATTAGAAGGGCTCCAAAAGGATCTGAAAACCAAAGAAGAAAGAGGAAGAAGAAAAATTAGAAAAAAAGAAATGGGAGTCATGCAGGAGAATTATGAAAAATTAACTGAAGGAAACAATATCTTTAAAAGTAAAATTGGTTAAAAGGAAGAATCAAAAGCAATTTTAAAGGTAAAGTAAAATTGACTGGAAAAGGAAAAGAACTCTTCTAAAGGTAAAATTAACCAACTAGAAAGGGAAACACAAAAGGTAACTGAAGAAAATAAAACCCCCAAAATTAGAATTAGAAAATAGAAACTAATGACTCTATGAGATGCCAAGATTCCATCAAAGAAAACCAAAAGGCTGATTGAAGAGAAGAAAATTTAAAATATCTCTTCTG
Organism: Macrotis lagotis; assembly: GCF_037893015.1. Lineage (NCBI taxonomy): Eukaryota > Metazoa > Chordata > Mammalia > Peramelemorphia > Peramelidae > Macrotis > Macrotis lagotis. The sequence continues at coordinate 176,790,741 of NC_133664.1, read as the reverse complement.
AAAAACAAACAAAGTAGCAAATAGTTTGAGGAGAGATAATTTATGAATTATTGTTCTACAAAAAAGTCAAAATAAAAAAAAGAGCCTGGATGATATCTTTCAGGATACTAATATGGAAAACTACCCTAATATCAAACAAGAAGACAATAGTCCCTGAAATAATTCATTAATCACCTCCCAAAAAAGATCACTCAAAATAAAAATACCAAGGAATATTTTGGTCAAATATCATAATTATCAGTTAAAGGAAAAACAAAATAAACAGTCAAAAAAGAAGTAATTTAATTACCAGAGTACTACAGTCAGGATTACATAGGGCTTGTCAGCTTCAACATTAAAGTAACAGAAGGTCTATAATATGATGTCCTGGAAGGCAAAGGAGTTTAGATTTCAATCAAAACTGAACTATCCTGAAAAAAATCAGTATAATCCATCAGAGAAATAGAGGACAAAATAGAGGACTTTCAAACTTATCTGATAAAAAAGATCAAAAACCAAAAAGAAAATTTGATTTTCAAATACAAGGCTCAAGAGATGCATAAAAAGGTAAAGAGCAAGAAAAAAAAATGTTAACCAATAACACTAAACTGTGTACATTCATTCCTACATGGGAAGATAACACCTCCAACTCTTGAGAGTTGTATTTTTCTTAGGAGTATTTCTAGACACAGAGTGTAGGTATAAATTGATTTTGACATGATGATACTTATAAACCTTGAGAACTATCTTTATTTTGGGACAGGTTAAAGTATGTTCCCAGTCAGAAGATATGATTGTAAATTAACTGTGTTGTGATGATACTTTTAGCTCTTAAGGACTGTATTTCTATTGGGATTATATTTCTATTGGAAGGAATGTCCTTAGATAGAGAGAGGGTATAAAATTTATTATGATACAATGATGCATATGACTCATGAAAACTGAATTTGAAGGGAGCATAATTGGACAGAGTGTGGGTATGAAGTAATTATGATGTGATGATGCTTAAAACTCTTGAACTGTACTTCTATCAGAACAGTTGAAAGAAGTATATTTTGATAGAAAATGTGAGTACAAGACATAAAACAATCAAGACTTTTTTTTAAAAAGGATTATATTAGGAGAAAAAGATGGAGGCATTAAAGGATAAATAACACTGCAAGAAAAGGCACAAAGGACCTAGTGGGGAAAAAGGAGTGTGTGAACATTGAGCATATCTTACTCTCAAAAGATTTGGCTCAAAGAAGAAATAGCAAACATTCTCAATTGGATTTAGAAAGTAATTCTTTTATACAGTGAAGTAGTAGGGGAAAGCATAAAGAAGAATTGATAAAAGGGAAGGAAAAGTAAAATTTCAAGTTAAAATTAAAGTTAAAAAGAGGAAAAAATAAAAGGGAGAGGAAAAGGGAAGAGCTGATAGAAGGGAGGACAAATTCAGACAGTCAGCAATCAAACAAGGAGGGATAAGGATAAAGAAGAGAGAAAAGCACAAACAAGGTGAAATACAGTTAGCAATTATAAGTGTGTATATGAAATGGGATGAATTCTCCCTTAAGACAAAATAAATTTACAAGAAACACATTTGAAACAAAGAGATACACACAGGAAAAAGACTGGAATAGAATATAACATGTTTCAAATGAAACAAAAATAAAGCAGGTCTATCAATTCTGATTTCAGGCAAATCATCAACAAAAAAATAGATATATAAAAAAGATAAGAAAATTATATCTGCCTAAAAGTTACCATTGGCAATGAAATAATGTTAATATTAAACATATATGAGAACACTCTCTCTTCAATAAAATCTGTTGAGAAAATTGGAATTTAGTATGGCAGAAACTTTGATTAGACCAACATCTCACACCCTATATCAAGATAACATCAAAATGGGTAGAGGATTTAGACATAAAAGACCATATTATAAGCAATCTATGAGATCAAAAATAGTTTACCTGTCTTATCTATGGAAAGGTAAACAGTTTATGACCAAGGAAGAGATGGAGAACATCAGTAAAAACAAATTAGAAAAACAAATAAATTAATAAATAAGATAATGTTGATTACATTAAATTAAAAAAGCTTTTGCACAAAGAAAATCACTGTAAAGATTAAAAGAAATGTAGTAGACTGGGGAACAATTTTTACAATTAGTATTTCTGACAAAGGACTCATTTCTAAAATATATAGAGAGAAATGAGTCACATTTATTAAAAAAAAAGCCATTCGCCAATTGACAAATGGTAAAGCATATGTAAAGGCAATTTACAGATGAGAAAATAAAAGCTATCCATAGCATAGTTATATGAAAGATTGCTTTAAATAATTACTGATTAGAGAAAAGCAAAGCAAGCAGCTCTGAGGTACCATCTCACACTTATCAGATTGGGTAATATGACTGGAAAGAACAATATTCAATGTTGGAATGAATGTGAGAAATCTGGGACACTAATATATTATCAGTAGAGCTGTAAACTCATCCAAGCTTTCTGGAGAGCATTCTGGAATTATGTCCAAAATGCACTAAAATGTGCATATCCTTTGTTCCAGCAATATCACTATTGGGTCTATAACCTGAAAAGATCATGCAAAAGGGTAAAAACATCACTGGTACAAAAATATTCATAGCATAGTTTATGGTGCCAAAGAATTGGACATCAAGTAAATGTCGATCAATTGGCGAATTATTGAACAAATTGTGGTACATGTATGTTATGGAACACTATTATTGGAATAAACCAAGAGGGATGGGGATTCAGAGAAGCTTGGAAAAACTAGCATGAACTGATGATGAGCAAGATGAGCACAACCAGAAGAACATTGTACACCCTAATGGCAACAGGGGGTAATGATCAACCTCAATGGAGAACCTCAGAGACAATTTTAGAGCATTGTGACAGAGAATACCATCTGTACCCAGAGAAAGAACCATTGATTTTAAACAAAAAGCAAAGTCTATTACCTTCAAACTTTTTTTATAAAAAAAGTGTCTTATGTACTTTTTGCTATCTCTAATATTTTATTTTCTCCCCAAGGATATGATTTCTCTCCTAATACATTAAATTTCAATTAATGTATAGCAGGGAAACAATGTAAAGATAATGATATTGCCTTCTGGGGAGGGGAAGGGAAGGGGAAGGAAAGATTGTAAAATTCAAAACATTCCAGAAAATGAAGGGTAGAAACTACCATTGTATATAATTGGAAAACAAATAAAATATTTATTAAAAAATATTAAGCATACATGTGCCAATTGGAAAAGCATTCATGTTCTTAGAGGAGATGCTAAAGGACTTACAGGAAGACATAGCAAACCCATTTTAATAGGGGAACTCAACCTCTTCTCAGAACTAAATAAATCTGAATTGAAATTTAGAAAAGTTAGATGTGGTAGACCTCTGGAGAAAATTTAAAAGGGATAAAAAGGAATATATCTTTTTCTCTGTACATAACATGCCCAAAAATAAACCATGTGTTGAGGAATAAAAATCTCATAATCAAATGCAGAAAAGCATAATTATTAAATACATGCTATTCAGATCATGGTGTAATAAAAATTATATAAAATAAACAATCATGGAAAGATAAACCAGAAATTAATTGGAAACAAAATGACCTAATTTTAAAGAATGAGAGTATCAAACAACAAATCATAGAACTAATCAAGTTTCATTCAAAACAATTGCAATGAAGAGACATTATACCAATATTTGTGCGATTCAGCCAATACTTAAATCCTTAAAATAGTAAGGAAAACCTTTTTTAAAACTATGACCCAAAGCAGTTATTAGGGGAAATTTGATATCTCTCTAAATGATTACAAGAATGAAACAGAAAAAGATGAACAATGAACTGAACATGCAACTAAAAAACTAGAAAAAGAATAAATTAAAAATCCTCCAATTGAATATAAATAAAAATTCTGAAAATTCAAAGGAGAAATTAATAAAATTGAAAGAAAACTATTGATCTGATAAATATCACTGAGTTTGTTATATAAAAAATCAATAACATAGATCAACCTTTGGTTAATCTGATTAAAAAAAAAAGAAAATCAAATAACTAGTAAGAAAAAATAAAACCAAGTGTATTCATCAATAATGAGTAGGAAATTAAAGTAAAATTTCAGTGGCATTTTGTCCTTTTTAATGTAAACAAATCTGACAACATAAGAAAAAGAATGAATATTTACAAAAATATCAACTTCCCCAATTAAGAGAAGAGGAAATAACCCCATTTCAGAAAAAAGTATTTGACCAGAGAATCAATGAACTCCCGAAGACATACTCTCCAGGGCCAGATGAAACATTTAAAGACCAATTAATTTCAATTCCATATAAACTGAAAAAATAAGTGAAGGAGTTCTGTCAAATTCCTTCTTTAACACCAACAAGGTGCTAATAACTAAACCAGAAAGAAGGCAAATAAAGAAAATTATAGACCATTCTCCCTAATGAATATTGATTTAATTTTTAAAAAAATCTTAACAAAGAAATTACAGCAACTTATCACTAGGATAAAATACTATTATCAGGTAAGATTTTTTCAGATATGCAGAGATGGTTCAATATTAGGAAAACAATTGGCATAATTTACTATATCAATAACAAAACAAGAAATTGTTCTTTGATTTTCTTTATCTATTTTTATTCTACCTGGTATAAGTATTAGCATCATATTATTGTCATAAAAAGAATTTTTTACGAATGCTTCTTTGCATATTTTCCCAAATAGTTTCTAAAGTACATCATAACTTATGTGTGTGTGTGTTTTATATAAAATATAGAAATTATTTATTTTAATAACAAAAATCATAAAAATATAAAGATATTTCTTATTGACAAGATTATTTAATATCTCAATAGATGCTGAAAAAGCCTACAACAAAATATAGCACCTGTTCCTGTTAAAGAGAACATAGAAATAAATGATTTTTCCTTAAAATGCTAAGCAGAATCTTTCTAAAACTATCAGCAAGCAATATGTGCAATAGGATAAACTAGAAGCATTCCCAGTAAGATAAGAGATGGAACAAAGCCATTCATTTTTACCAAAATTATTCAATATTTTTAAAACTTTTTAATGTTTTTTTTCTTTAAGTGATTGTACATGTGCAGTATTTATCAGATTTTTCCTTGTCTTGGGAGGAAGATGGGAATGAAATAGAAAAATCTGACACTTAAAAACTTGCAAAAGAATAAATGTACAAAAAATATTTTGCATATAGTTGGGAAAATATATATACTCAGTCAGCACAATGGCTACCATTTTGAAGAGATTGTTCCTAGCCCCCACAGAAGTTTCTGTTTATTGCCTCCTTCCTCAAAGTATACATTATATTTGATTTTGTGTGTTTTGTATAAAATGTAGCAATAATTTATTTTTATAACAAAAATAATAAAATATAGATATTTCTTATTAAAGAAATTATTAAATGACTTTCTCTAAAACCAAGACATTATTTCTTATAATGGAGAAATATTGTATACTTTTCCTGTATGATCAGGAGTGAATCATTATTTCGGAACTGAAACAATAATCACAATTATAGGTAATTTTTATATGGATTTTATATAGAAGTTACCTGACGGGTACTATGATAAGTGCTTTATAACTATTATCTCATTTGAAACCTGAAGCAAACAAAGGAAGAGACATAAGTACAGTCACATAGAGAATAAATGTCTGAGGGCAGATTTGAACTCAGATCTTTCTGACTCCAGGTTCAGTACTCTATCTGCTTTGTTACCTAGCTGGCCCTTAAACCCACTTTAATTTTCCATGATATTTGAAATGATATTTGTAGAATAAGATGGGGAGAAAAGAGTTGAAAGCAATAAGAATTAGTAAAGAAGAGGGGAAAAAAATCATCCCTCTTTGCTGAACTTGTAATAGATCATTTAGAAAATCCTAGAGAAAGAAATGAGACTACAACTTCCTCAAAAGAGCATTTTTTCCTTATGACTAGAGATAGCTTTGACTTCATCTGAAAATGGCCTGTTAATATCTTTGACCATTTATCAATTGAGGATTGATTCATATTCTTATAAATTTGAATCATTTTGCTGTATATCAAAAATAAATAAATATAAAAAATAAAAAAAATATCTAACACAGAAACTCTAAAATATTTTCCTCAGTTTTATTTTCTTTTAATTTTTTCTGCATTGCTTTTCATTGTGCAAAATATTTCAATTTTATGTAATCAGAATGATCTATTTTATATCTTATAAGCTCTCTATCTCTTATTTGATCAAAAATTCTGCTCTTCTCTTCCATAATTTACTGGTATTACTCTTTATATTTAATTCATGTACATATTTTAGTCTTAAGTTGGTAAGTATTTTCTGCCAAACTTGTTTCAGTTTTCCCAGAAGCTATGGTCAAATAGTGAGTTCTTATCCAAAATGCTTGGATTTGGGTGTTTATCATTGTGGTAATTTACTTTGGTGTATTCTGTACCTAATAAAGACCATTCATCTACCACTCTTTTAGATCTGGTACCTCTAAGACACTTTCATATTTTTTATTGATTCCTTTGAATTTCTTGGACTTTTTGTTCTTTTCCCAGAAGAATTTTGTTTTTATTTTACTGGCTTTATAAAATATTTTGGTTATTTGATAAGGCAATAAAGAAATAAATCAATTTAATATATTGGTTTAGTCTACTCAAGAAAAATTAATATTTTTCAGTTGTTTAGATCTGAACTATTTTGTGTGAAAAGTGTTTTGCAATTGTCTTTATATAGTTTCTGGAATAGGAGGTGGATTACAAACTACTTCATATTTTCTATAGTTATTTTATTTTATTTGTATTTATTTAAGGCAATGGGATTAGGTGACTTGCCCAAGGTCACAAAGCTAGGTAATTATTACATGTCTGAGGTCAAATTTGAACTCAAGTCCTCCTGACTTCAGGGCTGGTGCTCTATCCACTGCGTCACCTAGCTGCACCTTCTATAGTTATTTTAAATGGAATTTCACTTTTAATATCTTGCTGCTTGATTTTGTGGATAATTCATAGAAAAACAATTATTTAAGTAGGCTTGTTTTGTATCTTGGAACTTAACTAAAATTGTTAATTATTTCAATTAGTTCTTTAGTTGATTCTCTAAGATACTCCAAGTATACCCTCTTATGAGCCGCAAAATAGTGATGATTTTGTTTCATCCTTGCCTATTCTGTTTCCTTCATTTTTTTTCCTTCTCTTACTATAGCTAGTATTTCTAGCACAATATAGAACAATAGTGTTGATAATAGGTACCCTTGCTTCATCACTGATCTTATTAGGAAGAATTCCAGCCTATTGATCCTACAGATAATGCTTCTTGACAATTTTGGATAGATGCTCCTTGTCGTTTTAAGGAAAGTTTCATTTATCCCTATATACTTTAGCATTTTCATTGAGAATCATGCTGTATTTTTGACAAAAAAATTCTGTATCTGTTAAGATAATCTAATGATTCTATTGTTTTTTCAGATATGTTTAATTATGCTGATAATGTTCTCAATATTAAACCAAATTTACATTCCAGAAATAAATCATACCTGGTGGTAATGTAAGATATTTTAAATAAATTGCTGTAAACCTCTTGATAGTATTTTATTTCAAAAAATGCATCATTATTCATTATAGAAATTGTTCCATGATTTTCTTTATCTGGCATAAGTATCTGCATCATATTTGCGTCATAAAAGGAATTTTGTAGGAATGCTTCTTCATATATTTTCCCAAATAGATTATTTATTATTGGAATTATTCTTATGCTTTGTAGAATATATTTCTTACTGAATATGGTCTTGGGAATTTTGTATTAGGAAGTTCATTGATGATTTCTGACCAGTTGATCATGAAGATTCTTTACATAAGCTTTGGAGAACTCACATATGTCCTGCACCTCCCCTCCCCTCTTCTTTTTTGCTTTCCCAAAACTTTTATAGGAAGAGGTAGATTTTTACTTCCTCATTAAGAGCTGGAAATATTGACTTCCTGATACTCCTGCTAGGAGTGAGGTTTTTTTTAATGAGGTAGTCTGGACAATGTGTATACAAAAGATATAAGTAAAAACATATTTTTAAAAGAATTCACTTTTACAGTGTAGAAATAGAAAATGAAAATGAAATGAATGAAGAAGTCTTAAATTGGTATTACTGAAAAATGGTGCAATATTCTGTGAGCTCCATGAAAGGAAGAAGAAAGGAGATTTGATCATTGATCACATGCTTCAATTAAAGCTTCATCGCAATTTCAATGCCTTTGGTACAGTCGACCAGGAAGAAGAGCTAGCACACTACTTAGTTCTCAATAATGTTTTCAGATGCCCCTTCTTCTTTCAACCTCAATAACTTTTTGTCTTTGTAGATTTACTCAATTCATTTACCTCATACAGTTTATATCATCCAATTAAGATCCTTATTGCTGTGATGAACTTGTCTTCAACTTATTCTTTATTCTTTTGCTTTCCTCCTTTCATGAAGTTCAGTACTTATCCTATGATGTGTATAGTATTACACACCACTTTTCAGCAATACCAATTTATTATGAAAACCCTTGCACTTATGTGTTCAAATTCCATTTAAATTCAACTATCCTTTTTTCAAAGGTCACCAATCTCTACTACAGTGACATAGATCTTCACTATAACCCAAACACATATAGGAATTGTCATATTAACTGCACCTGTAACTATACTATTTCTGAGATCTTGCACTGTGAAATTCCTTCCTTTGATAATAATCCTCTGTTTTTTTATTCATCTCAGTTCTTTTAAGACCCATTTTTATTCTCACCTTAAAACCCATTTCTTCCATTTTTCCCCTGTCCTTATAACCTACTATCAAAATAAGCTGAATAACATATCATTGTCTTTCAGTCTTTTTTTTCTTTTAAGGACAAAAAAAAGACATCTTTGCTCCTTACCTTGGATTTCCCCATGACTGTACACAGCCCTCTCTTCTATCTCTATATTCTCTACATTAGTGATGTCATTTTCTACCACTGTTTAGTTATCATGTCTATATATATATATATATATATGTATATATATATATATATATATATATATATATATGACTGCCAGATCTATACTTTGAGTCATAATCTTTCTTCTTACCTCCAGTTTCAAATCTTCTTAAATTCCATATATCTTCATCAGACCTTTTTCTTCCTCTCTAAATTTGTCTCTCCTCCAAACTTTCCTATTCCTTTCTGTCATCCAGATAAAAAACATGAGAGTAATCCCTGAATTTTCTCTTTCTCTTATCACCATGTTCTCATAGTTGCTACTTGTTATTCATCCAGTCTCTGTAACATCACTTCTGGCTCCTTATATTTACTGACAGGAAAATCACACTAATTCAGGTTCTAGTAATTTCTTACCTGGATTACTGTACACTTACAACTTGACCTTGTTTCCAGTTTCGTCCTTCTCTAATTCATTTTTTGATTAATTATCCTTAATGGGCATATCATGAGTTATAGTTAGATGTGCCATGAAACTCCTTCTCCTACTTCTAGACATCCTAATTCCCCAGTTCTCTGACCTTTCCTTAAAGTTGCTTTCTGATCTTCTGAGATTTATATCAGGAAGGTCACATTTACTGCCCTTACTGAGGCAGTAAAAAGCTACCTCCTCCCAGAAAAGTTTGGGGAAAGTAAGAAAGGGCAAATGTAAGATCTCCAAAGCCTATGTCAGAAACCTTACTTTACTGTCAAGGTGTTTGCTTTTACTCTTCCATGTTTTCATGGAATAGATAGCTGTACTATGAGGGAAAAAGAAATTTACCTTTTTGAAAATCACTCCTCAACAAGGTGATAAAATTAGTCTTCCAAACAATAGCATAGATTGAACTTATCACTTCTGGACTCAAAAACTTCAGTGCCTCTCCATTTATAAAAGGATAAAAGACTCTTCTCTTGTTCAAATTTTTATCTCTTCATAATTTGATTCCTGCTAATTTTTCACTATACCTTTTCATATCTTGATATCATTTTCTGGTAGTGAGTGTTGGGGGTCTATATAATTTTTATTTATTTAAAAAGAGGGAAAAAAACATGATGGTTTATACCCTAAATAAAAAAAAAAGTTTACCACGTTCAACTGAAGAGAAATCTTGCGGAGATTATATATCCATACACATGGTTGGGTGGAATTGGCTAGCTATAGTTAATCATTATTAGTTAGAATTATGACTGTTGAGAAAAGAAGTATGGAGCATTAGTGATAACTCATTCTTATATAAAATAGGCAAATGCATGCTAGAACTGAAACTATATTAATAAAACAACAATTACCAAACTAATTTGTACTAAGAAATAGAATGGTAGATTAGTGGAATAGATTAGATTTACAAGACAAAATAGTAAATATCTCTAATAATCTACTGTTTGATAAACTCAAAGACTAACTTCTGGGATAAAAACTCATTATTTGACACAAAATCCTGGGAAACTGGAGAATAGTATGACAGAAATTTGGCATAGACTGACATCACACAGCCTATACCAATTTAAGTTTGAAATGGGTACATGCTTTGAACACATAGACCATAAGCCAATTAGGAGAACATGGAATCATTTACCTGTCAGTTATATGTTGAGGAGAAGAATTTATGACCAACAAGAGCTAGAGACCAGAATGAAATACAAAATGAATAATTTTGATTACATGAAGTTAGAAAGGTTTTTACACAAGCAAAATCAATGCAATCAAGATTAGAAGGAAAGAAGAAAGATGGGAAACAATTTTTATAGCAAGTACTTCTGATTAAAGGTATTATTTCTAAACTATATAGAGAATTAAGTCAAATTTATGAAAGGACAAGTCTATCTCCAAATAATGAATGGTCAAAGAATATTAGCATCAATTTTGGATGAAGAAATTAAAACCATCTATAGTCAAATAAAAATACTGTAAAACACTATTAATTAAACAAAAGCAAATTAAAACAACCCTGAGGCACCACTCCACCCCAATCATATTTACTAATAAGGCCAAAAAGGAAAGTGATAAATATTGGAGGGCAAAATGGGGAACTAATACACTGTTCATGAAGTTGGACTAATCAAAGTATTACAGAGAACAATTTAGAACTATATCCAAAGGGTTTTAAAACTGTATATATCCTTTGATCCAGCAATACCCAATGCAAGTCTTGTATCCCAAAGAGATCATTAAAAAATGTAGGAAAGACCCACATGCACAAAATTATTCATAGCAATTCTTTTTGTGGTAATAAGGAGTTGAAAGGATCAGGGGCTGTCCATCAATTGGCAATGGATTAAAAAGTTGTGCTTTATGATTATAATGGAATATTATTGTCCTATAAAAAGTGATGTACAGGAAAATTACAGGAAAAAAACCTTGGAAAGACTTAAATGAACTGAAGATTAATGAAGTGATCGGAACCAGAAGAACATTGTATTCAATGACAACATTGTGTGATGATCAAATATGATAGACTTACTACTTCTCAGCAACAGAGTGATCAAAGACAATTCTAAAAGACTTGTGATGGAAAATGCTATGTCCAAAAAATGAACTATGGAATCTGGATGTAGATCAGAGCATATTATTTTCACTATCTTATTTGCTTTTAGTTTTTTTTATTTTTTCATTGTGACTTTTCCTCCTTGTTCTAATTCTTTTGTTCACAGCATGATTAATATGGAAAAATGTGTAACATGATTGTATATGTATAACTCATATTAAAATATTGCTTTCAGGGGTAGCTAAGTAGTGCAGTGGATAGAACACGGGCCCTGGAGTCAGGAATTTCTGAGTTCAAATCCAACCTCAGACACTTAATAATTACCTAGCTATGTGGCCTTGGGCAAACCACTTAACCCCATTTGCCTTGCAAAACCCTAAAAAAAGAATATTGATTTCTTAGAATGGGTATAGGGAAGGGTTTGAGAGAGAAAACTTTACAGAAATGTATGTTGAAAATTATTTATACATATAATTGGCAAAATAAATATTTCTAAAAGGATAAGAATCAAATGATTCATCATGTTACCATAAATTAAAGAAAAATAAATAGAAAATAGAAAAGAAAGAAAGATTATAGCTTAGACTGAGAAAAGCAAAACTAAGTTTCCCTGACCAGAGTATGTAATGAAGAGGAGAGGAATAAGGCTAGTAAATTTAATTACTTTCAAATTCATCAATGGTCATAGTTTTTATAATAGGATAGAAAAGAGAGATAACTATGCTTATGAAATCCTTATGTGTAGAAGGTGATTTAATAATATAACTGCATATTTATCTGATGTAACCTTCAAGAAATCCTGATCCTTGAAGTGTTTGAGACTATTATTTCAACTTTCTTGACCTAAGCATCTTCTGTATTAAAGACAGAGGAGTGTTTTCACTCCTTCAAATGTTCTGCCCACTGATGATTTTTCCTTCCTGTACTGTCCAATTCCACATCCTTATACAGATAATTGAGTTTGAGTGAGTCCTGAAGATTTGTTTTTTTCTCAGAGAAAGAAAATGGAAAGTCACATTCAAAAATTATATTTATAGTACGTTTTCAAACAACATTTTTGTTTCTTCCATGATCAAAATATGAAAATTTAAAAATTGTCAAATGTTAGAGGTTTTGCTGTCATTTAAAAGCATGTAATACAAAAATGTTGACTGCATTCAGTTCAGTGACTTTATTTTGAGAAAGGACCTTAGTTTCCCTGTTTCTTATAATCGTACAGGTGAAAAAATCAATATGTGATAATAAAAATGCCTTTCTAGGCATCCATGAACAACTTTATTGTGAAATATTTCAGTGACTGCTTATTGTTCTTAAAATAAAAAGAGAATAAACTACTCTATTAGTTGTTTCCATGGTAACTAATATATTTATATATTGAAAAGGGGCATGGAGGCTTCTATATGCATTTCCTTCTTTTTTATATATGTCACTGTATATATACATAGAAAATATAATGCTAGAATATGTATAGTCAGTGAGTACTGGGGAAAGTACCTGAAATTATTATAGTGATTTTTATTCATGTTTTATATCCCTAACTAGACAGTAAGCTCTGTGAAGACAGGGACTATATCTTTTCTGATTTCCACAGAGACTATAACAAAGTGGATGTTAAATAACTGTTCTTTGAATAAATTAACAAATGAGATCCCCAAAAAACTTTGTATTTTATTCTGATTTCTGAAGATTAGGTAGCTATCCATGCTTTTGTGAGGCCAGTGTTTAAATTTTCTAATGAGAGCATTTAGTGGGCATCTATCTGCATGTGGTTAATACAGTTCTGGGCTCAGTACCAAATGAGGAAGCTAACATGATTCATGTCCTATTAAAATTTTTGCATGTAAGAGAATCCATCACTCACTCAATTGGGTACATAACTGATCCACAAACTGAACAAACATCAGACAAACATTTGCAAAAATGTTCTATTATGAATTGAGAGTTCTGTCTTAACAGTAGAGTAGAGGGGAAATCAAAGGATTTACATTTTAAGCAGGAGTAAGATCAGTTATTAGTAAAGGAGGAATTACTACCCTTTTTTTCCAAGAGTTTTGAATAAGGTTTTATATGGGTATTGGCATTCTACTGGCTACCTATTATCATCTCCAGACCCTTATTCTCTTCCTACAATGTCTGAATAAACTGTTTTTTTAAGGAGTTTCATGTTTTACATTCATGCTTTGCTTCATTATTTTTTTTTAACAAAGCATTGGGGTTAAGTGACTTGCCAAGGTCACTCAACTGGGTAATTATTAAGTATCTGAGTCTGGATTTGAACTCAGGTCCTCCTGACTCTAGGGAGGAATCAGGAGGACCTGTCTCTATCCACTGTGCCACCGAGCTGCTCCTGTTTCATTACTTCATGTTTTTAACTCTGAACCAGAGGATATTTTACCATCTTTTTTAATGACTGTAGTACCTGGATACTACCTCTCCCTGCCTTGAGTACTTCATATTGACAACATATCTAACAATCTATCCATAGTTCTTTAATTTGCATTATTGTACCATAACTTTTAATAAGAAAGTGAAACATTTCCTGACTTAAAAATTCAATGCTTAACCAAAACTTCTGTTCATTTCATCTCTACCACTCTATAATTTTTTTTGTAAGACAATGTGGCAAAATGACTTGCCCCAAGATCACACAATTAAGTAAGTATTGTCTAAGGCTGGATTTGAACTCAGGTACTCCTGATTCCAGGCCCAATGCTCTATTCACTGGGCCACCTAGTTTACCCCTACCACTCTATTATTGAAGCTAAACCTATTTTGAGGCCATCCAGAATGAAGTGGTGAATAGATTACTGAGCTTGGAGTCAGGAAGGACTGAGCTTAAATCCAGTCTTAAAAACTTACTAGCTGTGTGACCTTAGGCTTACTCTATTTACCTCAGTTTCCTTATCTGTAAAAGGAACTGTAAAAGGAAATGGCAAACTACTTCACTGTCTGCCAAAAACAAAACTCCAAAGGGGTCACAGTCAGACACAACTGAGAATAACTAAAAAATGAAAAACCCTATGCTTCACTCCCATGATCAGCTGGATATTATTTCAACTAATTGAATAAGTACTTATTATGTATACTCATATACTCGGTGTTGCATTAAGTGCTCGTAATACAAATACAAGAATGAAATACAAATACAAAAATGAAACATTTTCGAGTATTTTACTTTTAACAAATGGACACAAGTATAAATTTAAAACTACAGAATGCATATAAAGCAGAAAAAATACAAAGTAAGCAAATGAAAGTATTCTGGACTAGGTCTAACTCATGTCCCTCTTCTGGCACTTTAGGTTTGATTCTGGAATAGAATGAGACACTTATAGATCATTCAACAACTATCAAAAGGAAATTTGTTTAACTTTATAATAAGGATATTAAACAAGGAGAAGTATTGAGGACCTCTTCAGTTGATTCAATTAATCAAAGCTGCCATAGTGATTTACCAGCCAAGTATCTGAAAACTCCATCAGCTCCTTATGACTGCTTTATACAATATGAATTCTTCGTCTCCTGTGAGAACCACATTTCAAATAATGTCACAATATTTTTTAAGGAAAAAAGTAACCTAACCTGAAGAAGCAGCTAGGTGATACATTATATATAATCCACAAGATTCCTTTTCCTGACTTCCTATCTATCCTCAGATTTGTACTCAGACTGGGCAAATAACCCTGTTTGTCTCCATTTTGTCACCTGTAAAATGAACTGGAAAAGTAAATGGCAAAACCTTCCAGTTCCTTAGCCAAGAAAATTCCAAATGGGAACAGGAAGGCATGGACAGAACTAAAATAAATGAACAACAACAATGAGATCTCTTCCAGATTTAAATCTCCATTCTAAACTTCTGAAACACCATACTCTTCTGTTTATATTCATACCATTCTAATAATTAGGAATTTTTTCAAGTCTTAAATTGATGCTGAAGGCAGCTAGATAGAACATAAGGTCTGGGGTTGGGGCTTGAATTTAAATACTATCTCAAATACTTCTTAAATCTTAATAATATTTTATTTTTTTCAATTACATGTAAAGGTGATTTCCAAAATTTATTTTAATAAAAGTTAGAATTATAAATTTTTCTCTCTCCCTCCCTTACTTACCACCACTCTAAAACACTAAGCAATCTGATATAGGTTATACACATTCAATCTTGTTAAATATATTTCTGTATTAATCATATTGTTACAGAAGAATCAGAATAAAATGGGAAAACCACAAGAAAGAAAAATTTTAATAAATGAATAAAAAAATGAAAATAGTATGCTTCAATCTGCATTCAGACTCCATATCACTTTCTCTGGATGTGAATGACATTTTTCATCACAAGTCTTTTAGAACAGTCTTAGATCACACTATAGCTGAGAAGAGTTAAGTCTCTCATAGTTGATCATTATACAGTGTTGCTGCTACTGTGCACAATGTTCACCTGGTTCTGCTCACTTCTCTCAACATCAGTTTATGTAAGTCTTTTCAGATTTATTCTGGAATTAGCCTGCTCATAATTTCTTATAAAAATAGTATTCCATTTTATCCATATGGCCATTTCTCAATTGATGGGAATCTCCTTAAATTTCAATTCTTTGCCACCATAAAAAAGTATTTCTATAAATATATTTGCACATGTGGATCCTTTTCCGTTTTTTATGATTTCTTTGGGAACAAACCTAGTTGTGGTATTGCTGGATCAAGGGGAGTGTATACATAGTTTGATAGCCATTATGCCTCAAATACATAATAATTATTTGTGACTAAGTCACAAATTTGGTTAATTCCAGCACCTGCTTTGCAGGGATGTTGTAAGATCAAATGTAAAGTGTTTAACACAGGGCCTGTCACATGGTATATTATATAAATTTGATCCCCTTTCCTTGTCTCTTCCCATTTCTGAAAATTCTGCCCATTGTTCCCAGCTCTATTCTCTAGGGCCAAGCTGAAGAAATCTGACAAAATATAAAATTAGGACAGGTATTTTCTAAACAAATGCCTGTGGAGACACATCTCCCCGTATTTTACTTCTATTAATGACCATTTCAATGCAAATTTAAGAGATTACATTTGTTTTTCTTCAAATCATTGCATTAGATAAAGATCACCTAATGTATTACTTATTGCTTCAATCCTTTCATCATTTGCAAATTTGATAAATGTATCACTTTTGTCTTCATTCAAGTCATAAATATTAATGTTCAATTAAATGAGCATGAGCAAATATCCCTGGGATACTGACTGGACATCTACCTCACAGACTGCACGAACCTGTTAATTACTATTTTCTAGGCCAGACTATTCAAGTTTTTCCAATCCTACCTTACTATACTATATTGTATCCTATGTATTTCTACCTTGTCTAACAACAGTATCACATAAAACTTTGGTGAGCAATTCACTAAAATCTCAGTAAGCTGTATTGACAATATTTCCCTGTCAAAAAAAAAAAGAAAGAAAAGAAGATTAGTTTATTGTGACCTTTTCTTGATGAAATCTCACTGGCCTACTATCATTTGCATACCATTGATTCCCATTTCTCTTATTTGTTTCTTCATGTTTCAAAGAAAGGATGAAACTAATACAAGCCAAAAATGCATTACTTGGTGAAAGAAAGCTCCAGTTATCTCAAAAATTGAGGTTCCTCATCATTACCACATCAGTCTTCTGGGATAGAATCTCTGTCTATTTCCTCCTACTCTTCACTTATTGCTTGTATAGTGCCCTAACAATGCCTCTTTTGAAAGTCATTGTTGCTTTCACTTTCTGCCTACTCACTTTTAAACTCCATTTAATATAGCTCTTTTACTGCCTATCAAATCAAAGTGTTCTTTCTAAAGTCACCAACCATAATTTTTTTGTTATTTGGTTCTTTTTTTATCATCATGATTATTATAAATTTAACAATCATCACAAAGTACAAACATTCCAACATGTGAAGAAGCAAATAAGACAATATTATATGAAATTGTGAGTTTCTGTTAAGTACATTTATATTTGAAATGCATATTAAGTTTAACAAGATACTAACAAAACTGTCCTATAAGTGGTCCCTTCTGAATGTTTTCACTTCTGTACATTTTTAATGTTTTTATTGCCTTTCTTTTATTTTGCATCTCTCCACTTCTAATTTATTCCTCCAATAAAACCTCTAAATAGAATCTAACAAAACATAGCAACACATTGACCACTTATTAAAAAAATTTCTAAAAAATATATGTCTCATTTTGCACCTTGGGCCCCTATTTACCCCCAAAAAGGCAAATGTTATGCTTCACCACCAATTCTCCAAAGACATAATGGGTGTCTTTTATAGGATATGAAATATTTCCCAATTTTTTAACTTTATAGGGATCATTATATGCATTTCCCTACTGATTCTACTTATTTCACTTTGCATTACTTTCAGTAAGTGAAAGTGAAGGGAATTTTATATTCACAGAACCCATGATATAATAACAAGCTATGAAGTAATTTATCTCATGAAATAAATGCTTTTATTTTTAACTAATTATACTGTCTAGATGACGGAGAAAAATAAATATATTGGTGAGGGAGCATAAATTAAGCTTTTTTTATATATAGAAGTCGATCCACAGAGTACATTGAGTCTAGGAGTGTTTGTATAGGGTTATGATATGTGAGAGGAATGTATACCAGGTATATACACCTACATTGCAGTAGGTTTTTCCTGCCTCAAGTCTCTTCCCATTCCAGTTCATTCTCCATACACTAATAATTTTGTCTTCATATAGTATAAAGTCCTTTATAATCTGACCCTTTCCTACCTTTCCAGTCTTCCTGTACCTTAATGCCCAATATAATCCAGTGAACTGTAATGTACACAATATCTGTGTGTATATATGTGTGTGTGTGTGTGTGTGTGTGTGTGTGTGTGTGTGTATGTGTGTGTGTGTGTGTATGTTAATACATACTATTTCTTGAGGTCTAGAGCATGAGAGATCTGTCATAAAGGACTTGGTCTTTCCTTCCCATAAATCCTTTGTCTTATGTTTCCTGTCAATTAAAGAAGGGGGACAGGTAACAGTTTTTATTTTCTTCCCCAACATTCCTGAAACATTCTTCTGTTCTTTATATCAGTCTCAGAGCTGTAGCATAACTGGACAGAAAAACAATTTTTCAGGAAAAAAGAATATCTCAACTTATTCCATTTTCTTATTCATGTAGAGAATTCTCTTTTTTTCTTTTCTGTCTGTCTTATCTCTCTCTAATTCTCTGGCTCTGGATCTGTTCATGTTTTTAGTTCTTTCTGTCACTCTCACTCTCTCTTTCCCTGTGTCTCCACACACACACACACACACACACACACACACACACACACACACACACACCCCTACCTATCTTTTGGGGGGGGCTTTTCCTTTAGTCTTTTACTTCTTCACTAATTAGTATTACCCATTACCATGAATTAGACACATTTTTATTTTCCAAAGTTACTCAAACTGGAGGATAGGAAAAATTGCTTACAAAGTGTCAAAAATATAACATCCAGTCACTTCTTACCCCTTCCATTCTCTTCTTGTAACTCTCCTCTCTGAACAAATTTTAAATTATCACTATCTTTCTTGCATTTTTCTTAATATTTTCTTTCATTATTGTCATTTAGGATTGAAAATATGAATATGATAGGGCATAGTGAACAGACTACAGGAAAACTTGTTTGAAATCTTTTTTTCTGATATTTATAAACTTTAGTCATTCTAGTCACCTAACCTCTCAGAATCTTAGTTTGCAGTATGTAGCATAGTATTGATCTCAAGAGGTTGTTTTAAGATTATTATATGGTTTGATTTGAGATTATGTTTGCAAAATGCTTGCAAACTTAAAATATTCTCTAAATAGCAGTTGCATTTTTGGAATGGGAGTCAGAAGAATTGAAAGTTGTAAATGAGAATTAAAGAAGTCAAAAAGTAAAGCCAGAGGGTTGAGTAGATTGCACAGAAGAACCTGATTGATAGAGAAATATTGACCCTGTGTAGAAAGACACATTAGGGTAGATGGCATCAGCTAAAGTTTATGGATTTAATGGGGAGGACTACAAGTAAGTCTTATACTTCATACTTCTTGTTGAAGGAGAATGAGTACAGTAGAAGAAATACTGGATTTTGTATTTTAAGTGAGAAGAATGGGATTTAAAATGTGTCTTTCTCACTATTTATGCAACTTTGGGAAATAACCTTTCTAAATTTCGGTTTTCACATTTGTAAAATGCAGGGATTGGATAAACTACCTCGAAAGATCCTTCTACTATTACCTAAGAAACCATAACAATGGGATGAAAGATTTGAATAGGATTTTGAAGATTAATGAAAATGTTTTTGTGAATCAAAGTTTTGTTTCTCTTGGTCCAGGTAGAAAAAAAAAGAAAGAGAAATCTATGCAAACAAATTATCCCTCTTATTACTATTTAATTTTAATAGGAAATGTATTTATGGATGTATTTTGGGGAACATGGTAAACAAAGTATGTTTATTTGGGATGACCTAGTAATTTAGATAAATTTGTTAATGTTACAATGTGGCAGAGTAGAGAACAAGCCTTGGAGTTGGAAAAGGCTGGAGTTAAAATCTGTCTTCCAGCACATGCTTGATTGATTGACTCTAGAGAAGTAACTTAACCTCCCCAGATAACATTCTAAGATTTAAAAGAATTATTGATTTGCATTAATAGAGGGAGTATTTTTGTAAGTAATTTACTAAACCAAAGAAATCATGAGACAAGATTTATCCCTTCCCCCACAATAAAAAAAATGTTGATAAACTAGGCCCAATTCAAAATGAAGAAATTAAGTTCAGGCATGAACATGTGTTTATATCCATAAACAATGATTCACAGGAAGCCTGGTAGAGTCAAAGACCCAATCCAAGAGTCAAGAAGATGTGGTTTGGGGACTTTCTTCTGACACAGATTCTATCTATGTGACACTTAATAAGTCACTTAAATAATAACAATAATAGCTAGCATTGTAGGTTGGCAAAACATTTTACAAATTATGGTTTTTGATTCTTACAGCAACATAACCCTGCAAAGCAGGTGCTTTTTTAATTCCTATTTTACAGCAGAACATGTTGAGACTGAATTAGGTGACTTGACCAAGAACACACAACTGAGTGTGAATTGTTAGTCTTCTAACTTCAAGTCGAGAATTCAGTGCAATAATTACTAGGTATATTTAGCCTCTTGGTGCTCTCAGCCAGTACTGTAATGTGCAGAGTAAATGTCTATCTGCTTTAGTACAGGGAGTGTTCCCATCAGTATTCAGGAGTTCCCTATATAATGAAATCATAAGTATGGAAATTAGGTACAGACATGAGTCTGGAGATTATGTGTACAGTAGGAAGCCATATGACACAGTGCTTAGAGCACTGGTCCTGAAGTCAGGAGGACCTGAGTTCAAATTTGATTTCAGATATTTACTATCTGTATAAACTTGGGCAAGTCATTTAACCCTGATCACCTCATATCCAGACCCTTCTCCTGATTCAGCAACCACTTATTGCCTCCCTGATGTCATAGTCTTCTTTGAAAAGGACAGACTTCATTATATATATTCATATATATATACACATATACATACACATACACATAGGGTGCAACATTTTCACAAGTTAATAGAATATACAGAAAAATATTAAAAAGTAATTTCAAAAGAGAGTAAATTGCCACCAATTAATGGACTAGGAAAGACCTCATATAAAAATGTAGTTGGTGGCCAAGTTAGCCCACTAATCCCTAAAGTTTCATGTTAGGAAAGAGTTCTAACTACTCATGTCAGAAGACTTCAAGCTACAGGGTTAGTACTGTTATAAGCATGTGCACCAGTTGAGACATTCTCAGAAATGTGCTGCCTGTCCCTACCAATAAAACAATATATTATTCTGAAAGATTTACAAATGGTTTGAGCTGCAACAAGCTGGCTGCTGCAGAACGGGGTTTGTTCTTCCTGCTAGTAATCTCAGGAGAAAGCGCTGATGAAGTGTTTTTTTTTTTTAATAGATTATCAGTTTGTTATATTACTATTAACAATGCCAAGGTCAATATCCCTCTATGAGTATTTTCACTGACCCCAAGAGGTTAAAAGACAAGGTCTGGCACATTTGAGATGCTTAAAACATTCTTCACAAATACAAGTCATTTTTTTTCCCCACTTACAAAGTCAAACTGAAAACATTTTCCTAAGACCCTATCTCTGATAAAGCAGTCTATTCAGGACTTACCTTCTCCAGCATCCTCTCCTGTTTAATGTTACAACTCTGTGATGGACTATTTCTCTATTTATAGGCCAGACAATTCAGCTGCCAGGCAGGTGGTTCTATTGAAAGATAAACAAACTTGTAACAAACCCCCACTGCTTCGTAAATGACCAACTGTGCTGACATGGCAGGCTGCAGGAGACTTAACCTACCCTGGGATGTTGGTCATTTACTACAGAGTCAGGATCCCCACAGTTTCCTTGGCCAAGGAACAGCTGGGGCTCTGAGCTTTTTTTGTCTTCTAACAAAAAAATCAGAATCAATAGCCATACAGTCTGTTTAAAAGGATCATGGTGGTTTTTTCATTTAATATATGGAACACCAAAATATCAGCTTTACTTCCTTTGCCTAATGGGCTTATTGATCTCCAAGAAGCTTTTAGACTGCTTTGTGGAAATGTCTTCCCTTTGAAAATGTAATTTGGTGTGGTCAGAATGGCCCCAGGTGTCCTGAGATGTGTGTTTCTGCATCTTGATCTCCCATTGTTCCTTTGACTGGCTGGGCCCCATCACTCTTTCTAAGATCTTATGGGCTCTTGCCTGAAAAGAGTTGGTAGGGAATGAAAGAATTTTTTTTTTCCCTAGCATGGATTTGTAGAAACACTTTTGAAATTTCGATCCTTCCTTGGTCCATTGACCCTCCTCATTACCTGACAGATGAAATGTTCCTCATTATGTATGGTAAGGCTATGATGTAGTCAGCAATAAGTTCTTCCCAAAAAGGAAGTTGTGCTCTAAGGGAACAGAGAAGAGTGAAATGACAGAAAATCTGTGTTGCTTTAATTGTGACTCTATAAAAAAACTAGGTGTAACCTTAGAAAAGTTACTACTCTGGGTCTATATCCTCACTAAATTAAATTAAATAATTCTATGGAATTTAATTCAGTAAGTATTTTATTAAATATATACTATATATCAGGATAGTTGGAGAAATAGCTGAAGCACTGGCTTCAAAATCAGGAAGTCCTAGGTTCAGGACTCATCTGAAACGTACTGTTTATATAAATCCAAGACAATCATTTTACCTTTCAGTGCTGTATGAACTGCATAGTAGAAACATACAAATGCAAAGTTTAAATAGGAGGCTAGTTTGGTCAGCAGTCTAGATGAAATTTGATGAGAGCCTTATAAAGGTTATATGGGGGTTGTATAAGTTATATTGAATTCTTATTAACAATCTTAAGGTTCATGAAGGGTTATAGGGATCTTTAGGGGGATCATAGGATTTAGAGCTAGAATGGAGATCTAAAGATTATCAACTCTAAGCCCCTCATTTTATAATTGAGGGAAATGAATCCCATGGAACAGTAATGACTTGCCCTAAATTCCACAGCTACTTTAGGGCCAAAGTTGGGATTTGAATCAATTCTTTATCTCTAAATTCAATACTATTTCCTCTATAATATAACTAGTAACTGGATATAATTCTATAAAGATAGAGAGTTTAAAGTTTTATATGGAAGAACTGAAATTGAATTTTTAAGAATGTTTAATATTTCTGGGGGGTGGGGTAGACCCAAGATGGTGGTGTGAAGGCAGCATTTCCTAGACACTCCTTACCCAAAAATCTCCAAAAGCTATCAAATTAAAATTTAGTGGGGAAGAACCACAGAATGCCTGAGTGATATATTTTCCCAGTCCAAGAAAACTTAGAAGTTCAGCAAGAAAGGTGAGTTTCACCAGGACAGGGGGTTAGAAAAAAGCCCTGGCTGCAGGGCAACACAGCCCAGCCCAGCCCAGGGAACATGGGCAATGGCTTGAAGGGGCAATGAGAGAACACTGCTACACCAGAATGAGTGTGGAGTGAGGAGAACCGGCTGCAGAAGCTGCAGCAAGAATAGAGGGAAACCAGCCTGCAACTCCAGAGCATAGCCAACAGATGGTAAGGGGGACAGGGGAGACTACAGAAATCTCTCTGCTCTCCCTGGGACAAGACTCTGCTGTTTGCCCACACTCAGATCCTGGTTGCATTTAGGCCTTCCATACTGAGATAGCAGGAATTTTCCTCACAACTCTAGGGCAGAGGGGAGACACCTGTGGTCATCTATATATCAAAGCACCGGCAAAAGAGCATAAGACCTTGGAGGAATAAAGGACCCAGTCCCCAAAAAACCTCCAAAGCACTGGGAGTGCTGTAAATTATTATCAGGCTGAGGAAATGAATAAACAACAGAAAATGAAGAATCTGACCATAGAAAATTAATTTATTCCCATGGAAGATCAAAATACATACTCAGATGATGACAAAATTAAAGCTTCTATATCCAAAACCTGAAAGAGAAAGAGAAAATGGGCTGAGACTATGGATGAGCTCAAAAAGAAAAAAACAAAAGACTTTGAAAAGCAATTAAGGGAGCTAGAGGGAAAATTGGGAGGAGAAATGAAAACCATGCATAAAAATCATGACAACCAAATCAGCAGCTTGGTGAAAGAAATACAAAAAGTATTGAAGAAAGTAATATGTTGAAAACTAGTTTAGAAAAAATAGAAAAAAAACACAAAAGGCAAATGAGGAGAAGAATGTCTTAAAAAACAAAAAGCAGAATTGGCCAGCAGGAAAAGGAGATGAAAAAGTTCTCTGAAGAAAATAACCCCTTCAAATGCAGAATGGAACTAAAGGAAGATGATGACTTTGCAAGAAATCAGGAAGAAAGAAATAATTTAAAAATTATTGGGCTACCTGAAAGTCATGACCAGGAAAAGAGCCTAGACTTCATTTTTCAAGAGATAATACAACAAAATTTCCCTGAGATCCAAGAAGCAGAGGGTAAAAAAGAAATTGAGGGAATTCACCAGTCTCTTCCTAAAATAGATTCCAAAAGAAAAACTTCCAGCAATGCTTTAGCCAACTTCCAAAACTCCCAAGTCAAAGAGAAAATATGTGGTGGCTGGGTGGCGCAGTTGATAGAGCACTGGCCCTGGAGTCAGGAGTACCTGAGTTCAAATCCGACCTCAAACATTTAATAATTACCTAGCTGTGTGGCCTTAGGCAAGCCACTTGACCCCATTGCTTTGCAAAACCTAAAAAAAAGCAAAAACAAAAATAAAGATTAAATACTAAAAGCTACCAGAAACAAACAATTCCACTACTGTGTCTCCATAGTCAGGATTATACAGGATTTGGCAGAATCTACATTAAGGGCATGCAGAGATTCGAATATGATATTCCAGAAGCCAAAAGATCTTGGTTTACAACCTATCCAGCAAAACTGAACATCCTCTTTCAGGGTAGAAGATGGACTTTCAATGAAACAGGGGACTTGCAAACTTTCCTATTGAAACAACCAGAGCTGAAGAGAAAGTTTGATCTTTAAGTACTTTAAGTACTTTAAGGACTCTGGTGAACCATAGAGGGGGTGCATGAGAAGGACTAACTATGAGGAACTTAATGATATTGAAATGTTTGTATTCTTGCATGGGAAGAAGATACTGATAAGTCATGAGCTTTCTCATTTATAAGAGCTGTTAGAAGGAGAGTGTATATATATATATATATATATATATATATATATATATATATATATATATATATAGGCAATTTACAGATGAGGAGATCAAAGAAATCCATAGTCATATGAAAATTGCTCTAAATCATTACTTATTAGAGAAATGCAAATTAAAGCTCCTCTGAAGTACCACCTCATACCTCTCAGACTAGTCAATATGACCATAAGGGACAATGAACAATGTTAGAATGGATGTGGAAAATCTGGTACACTAATACATTGTTGGTAGATCTTTGAACTCATCCAACCTTTCTGGAGAATTATTTGAAATTATACCCAAAGGACAACAAAAAACGTGCATACCCTTTGATCCAGCAATACTACTAGTGGTTCTACACCCTGAAGAGATGATGAAAAAGGGTAAAAACATCACATGTACAAAAAATCTTCATAGCAGCCCATTTTGTGACAGCAAAGTATTAGAAATTAAGTGAATTTCCTTCAATAGGGGAATGGCTTAATAAATTGTGGGACAATTTGGGGCTGTCTGCAATGAAAATTACAATCTGTATCCAGAGAAACAAATGTGGAGTTTAAACAAAGACCAAAGACTATTAACTTTAATTTAGAAAGAACAACTGATATCTTATTGTCTGATTGTGATATCACTTATGCTTTATATTTCTTCCTTAAGGATATGATTTCTCAGACTTCTGGGAAAGATAGCAGAGAGAAGACAAGCAATGTTCTAAAGTCTCCTGATCTTTCCCCATCTATGATATGAAACAAACCTCGTAACAAAAATCTGAGCCACAAAACCCAGAAAGAAAAGCCAGGAGAAAGAACATCTACCTCAGGATTTGTTTTCCACTGGGTGCATATTTATATTCAGTTTTGAAATCACTTTATTGTCTATGGTACCTTTTAGGAGGTTATAGTTTCCTTTCTTATCTCTTTTAATGGGATCTATTTTTGCAGCTGCTTAGTCTGAGATAAGGATTGCTACCCCTGCTTTTTTCACTTCAGCTGAAGTAAAATATATTTTGCTCCAATCTTTTACCTTTATGTATCTCTCTGCTTCAAATGAGGTTCTTGTAAGCAGCATAATGTAGGATTCTGGGTTTTTAATCCACTCTGCTATTCATTTATGCTATAATGGAGAGTTCATCCCATTCACATTCAAAGTTATAATGACTATTTATTGCCCTCCATGCTATCTTCCCTCTATTTGTATTTCCCCCCTTTTACCCCCTTTATCTGTATTCCCCTGTATTTTGTTTCTGAATACCACCCCCTTCAGTGCATTTGCCCTCCTATATCTACCCCCTCCCCTTTTTCCCCTTTTCCCTTCCCTTCCTTCTGTTAGTTCATCTTTTTTCTCTCCCTCCCTTTCTCTGCCTCCTTCCCCTTTCCCCCTTTTAATACTTGAAAGGTTAGATGTTTTTTTTAAGTTAACTGAGTATGTGCTTAAATTAACTTTAAGCCAAGTCTGATGAGAAGAAGATTCAGGTGTTTCTCATCTCCTCCCTTCTTCTGCTCTATTACCATAGGTATTTTGTACCTCTTAATGTAATGAGATTTACACCATTCAATCCCCTCCCTCCTCCTGTCTCCTTCCTGTCCCCCTTTTAAAGAAGGAGGTGTTTTTAAATCCCTCTGAGTCATAGAGAATTCTGAGTACCCATCATTTCTAGCTAAATTCATTCTACCTGAGTTACAATTATTGAGAGTTATTAGAGTCTTTCTCTCAAGTATGTTTATTACCAGTTTCATCCCACTGAATAGCAGTCTCATGGATATGTCATGAGTGCCCATCACTTCTGGCTAGGTATATTCTCTCTGTTAGAGTTACAATTCTCAACAGTTATAAGAATCTTTTTCCCATGCTGGGATATAGCCAGTTTCAACTTATTATATAGCCATTTTTTTCCTTTACCCCCCTTTTTATTTTACCTTTTCATGTGTCTCTTGAACATCCTGTTTGATGTCCAAATTTTCTATTTAACTCTGGTTTTTTCAACAGGAATTTTTGAAATTCTTCCATTTCGTTAAATGTCCATCTTTTCACCTGAAAAAAAAAGGCTCAGCTTTGTGGGATAGTGGATTCTTGGCTGCATTCCAAGCTCCCTTGCTCTTCAGAATATCTCATTCCAGGCCCTTCAGTCCCTTAATATAGATGCAGCAAAGTCCTGTGTAATGCTTACTGTGACTCTGTGGCTCCATGACTGTTTGCATGATTTTTCTCTTTTATCTGATAGTTCTGGAATTTGGCCACAGTGTTTCTTGGTGGTATCATTTTAGGATCTTAGAGGAGAAGCTGAAAGAACTACAGGAAGACTTAGATGGCAAAACTCTACTAGTGGGAGACCTCAACTCCCACTCTCAGATCTAGATAAATTGGATCATAAAATAAACAAGAAAGAAGTTAAGAAGGTAAATAGATTATTAGGAAAACTAGATATGATAGATTTATAGGGGAAATTGAATAGGGATAGAAAGGAATATACCTTTCTCTCTGCAGTACATGCCACATACAAAAATTGATAATATACTAGGGCATAAAAACCTAATGATCAACTGCAGAAAGGTAGAAATAGTGAATACATCTTTCTCAGATCATGATGCAAAAAAAGTCGTATGCAATGTTGGGTCAGGGAGATATACACCCAAAATTAATTGGAAACTGTGATATCAGTTTACATTTTAAAGAATGAATGGATCTAACAGCAAATAATAGAAAGAATTAATTATCTTAGATAATGACAATAATGAAACAACATACCAAAACCTATGGGATTCACTCAAAGCAGCTGCCAGTGGATATATTATAATCTTTAAATGCTTACATGAATAAATTAGAGAAAGAGGAAATCAAATAACTAAATATGCAACTAAAACAATTAGAGAAAGAACAAATTAAAAATACCCAATTAAATACAAAATTAGAAATTCTAAAAAGTAAAGGAAAAATTGACAAAATTGATAGCAAAAAAACTACTGAATTAATAAATAAAACCAAAAGTTGGTTTTATGAAAAAAACAATAAAATTGATAAACCTCTGGTCAATTTAATTAAAAACAAGAAAGAAGGAAACCAAATTGCTAGTATCATAAAAGAAAAAATTGAACTCTCCAACAATGAGGAGGAAATTAAAGTAATAATTTGCAATTATTTTGCCCACCTCTTTGCCAATAAATTTGACAATCTAAGTGAAATGGATGAATATTTACAAAAATATAAGTTGTCCAGGTTAAATGAAGAGGATTTTAAATACCTAAACAACCTTATCTCAGAAAAAAAAATTCAACAAGCCATCATTGAAATCTCTCAGAAAAAATCTCCAGGGCCTGATGGATTCACAAGTCAATCCTACCAAACATTTAAGGAACAATTAGTTCCAATTCTATATAAACTCTTTGTAAAAATAGGGGAGGACAGAACTCTGCCTAACTCTTTCTATGAAACCAATATGGTGCTGATACCTAAACCAGGAAGAGTTAAAACAGATAAAGAAAATTATAGGCCTATCTCCCTGATGAATATAGATGCAAAACTCTTAAATAAAATCTTAGCAAAACAATTACAACACATTATCACTAGGATAATACACTATTACCAAGTAGAATTTATACCAGGAATGCAGGATTATTTCAATATTAGGAAAACTGTTAGTATAATTAATTATATCAACAACAAACCTACCATAAATCATATGATTATATCAATAGATCCTGAAAAAGCTTTTGATAAAATATACTACCCATTCATACTAAAAACACTAGAGATTGTAGGACTAAATTGACCATTTTTTAAAATAATAAGCAGTATCTATCTGAAACTATCAAGAAGCATTATATGCAATGGGGATAGGCTAGAGGCATTACCAATAAGATCAAGGGGTAAAACAAGGGTGCCCATTATCACCACTACTATGCAATATTGTATTAGAAATGTTAGCTTCAGCAACTAGAGAAGAAAAAGAAATTGAAGGAATTAGAATTGGGAAGGAAGAAACAAAAGTCTCACTCTTTGCAGATGACATGATGGTCTACCTAGAGAATCCCAAGAGATCATCCAAAAAACTACTGGAAACAATTAGTAATTTTAGCAAAGTTGCAGGATATAAAATAAACCCTCATAAATCCTCCACTTTTCTATATATGACTAGCAAGATACAGCAGGAAGAGCTAGAAAGAAAAATCCCATTTAAAGTAACCTCAGACAATATAAAATACCTGTGAGTCTATTTGCCAAGGTAGACTCAGAATCTTTTTGAAAACAATTACAAAACACTTCCCACACAAATTAAATCAGATTTAAATAACTGGGGAAACATCAACTGCTCATAGATAGGTAGAGCTAATATAATAAAAATGAGTATTCTACCAAAACTAAACTACCTGTTTAATAGTATAATATAGTAAAAAGATGGAGTCAGTAGGTGATAAAGGGAAGTACTAGGAGTAAGAGAAAGGAGAGGAAGAAGGAGCTAAGATATTTCACATAAGAGTCAAGAAAAATCTTTTTCAATGGAGTGGAATAGGGGAAAGCAAGGGGGGGTATGAGTGAGACTTTATTCTCATCAGAAATGGTTCAGAAAGGAAATGACATACACACTTAATAGGGTATAGAAATCTATCTGACCCTAGAGAAAAATGAGAAGAAAAGGATGGGATAAGGGGGGAATGGGGAGAGGGAAAAGTGGGGAATAGGTGATAGAAGAAAGGAAAGTTTGTGGGAGAGGGTACTCAGATAAAATACACATTTTGACAGGGACAGGATGAAAGGAGAGAGAAAGAATAGAATAAATGAGACTGGGGAGGAATAGAGTGGAGGGAAATACAACTAGTAATAGGAACTGTGGGAAAAATATCGAAGCAACTTCACTGGTGGACTTATGATAAAAAGGCAACCCATTCCAAAGATAGAGCCATTGGAATCTGAACATAGATTGAAGTACATTTTTTTCTCTCTGACCATTCTTTAGGTTTCTCATATACTTGGGGGGGAGGAGGTTTATGTTCACTCTTATAATAAAATTATTGTAATAATATAAAATAAACAAAAAGTATAATATTTCTTAGTTACATTTTTAAAATATAAGGATGGCTTAGGTTCAATCATGCTTTAAAATGAGGATGAGGTGGATGACCTCTCAATGTCCTTTCTAACTTTAAAGTTCTTGGAAAGATAAGATCAAAAATCATATGTTCTCTTAGAAAAGATTAAATAATATTTATATTCTATGATTTAAAGATGTTAATATCATACAATTATTTATAGTCCCATGATTGCAATGAAATTCAATAAGAAAGGTGGAGGAAAATCCTGTCTTTTCCTGAAAACCATGACATCTCTTACCTTTCATGGTCTAAAAGGATTGATCTACTATCTCCTTCCAGAGAACTGCTTTTATGGTCAACAATCCTTCTCCTTTAAAATAAACCAAAATTAAAAAAAAAATCCTTCTTTATCCCAGTGCTCAATTGATTAAGAGCCAGCATTCATTCCCACTTTTTTTTCTTGGTATAATATGGGAACCAAATGGCTCTAAGGATTAGTTATTTGACCCAAAGTTACATATAATTCAGCACCTCAGCTGTTTTGGTCTATGACTAAGATCTTTTTGGCACAAGACACTTCATGTAATAGTGCATATTGCTCATAAAAATCAAGATTTGGACTACTTTCTCATTCCTCCCTTATCTTTTTAGCATCCATTGTTGATTATTAGTCATCATTCACAGGAATCAAACATCACCATTTTGAAGAAAAAAATAGTAAAAGTTCTGAGAGAAGAGACTCATTCTTAAGTGTATGGACTTCAACTTTGTCAAAGAAAATTATTTTATGCAAGAGAAGATCTTGTCTCTTGAAAAAATAGAAGCACCTCACTATTCACTCCTTCCCCTCACCATCATTAGTATTCTCTCTTCTTCATTGACACCTACACAGAGGAGATAGTCTTTCTTCTCACTAAGGTCAAACCTTCTCATATTCTTAGTGCCTCTGCAATTCAACTTCCCATTTCTCTTACCTTCCAACTCTCCTTTTAAAGTGATTTCTACCTATAAACATTATTAGTTTTTCCCTCATCATAAAAGAGACTTCACTTGACTCTCTCATGTTCTCAAGATATTTTGTACTATGTCTTCCCATCTTTCACAGACACGCTCCTTGAAAACAATGGCATTGCTTCTGCTTCTCATCTCCTTCAATTCTGAAACCTTTTAAATCTAGCTTCTGACCTTGTTTGTCGTTCATTTTCATAGAAGTCCATGACATCATGGAGTTAATGCCACAACATGCATTTCAGTTGGATTTGAGTGAGGGGATGCTGTGCATTGTCACCAGCCTCACTTTCTTTTCCAGAACCATTTGCTGGGTTCAGTGGTCATATATGAATCAGGATGACTAGAGATGGCCCTAGATGCTAGGGAATCAGGGTTAAGTGACTTGTCTAAAATCACACAGCTATTAAGTGTCAAGTGATTGAGGTCAAATTTGAACTTGGATCCTCTTGACTTCAGGGCCAGTGACCTATCAACTCTGCCACCTAGCTGCCCCTACCATCTGATCTTGCTGTTCAATTGTAACTGTTCTCTCCAAATTGTTGTTTTTGTAGTCATTTCAGTACTGTCCTATTCTTTGTAAAACCAATTGGGGTCTACTTGGCTAGGATACTGGAGGGGTTTTCCATTCTTCTCCAGATTATTGTATACATGAGGAAACTGAGGCAAACAGGGTTAAGTGATTTGCCCAGATACACACAGGTACTTGAGTATCTAAAGTCAGATTTGAACTTGGGAAGACAAGTCTTTCTGACTCCAGACATGGCACTCTATTCACTGTGCCACCTAGTTGCCCTTCTTTCCAAGTTAACAAAGCTTATAACTTTTCTCTTTTTTCCCTTCAGGTAGCCTTACATTTCTTAAAGATTATCAGAAGCAGAGTTATAACCAGGAATTATTTTACTTTAGAGGAAAAAATAAATATAAAAAAGCTGAGTAGGTAAATAGTAGCAGTCTATAAGACAGTCTAACCATAAGTGTAGTCATTTTGGAAAAGGAGACAATCTATCTCCCTGAAATATTAATTTATATCCTTTTAAAATTTCATGAAAAGGCAGGTATCACAGTGATGGGAAGAGATACAGGTTGATGGCATAGACCAGTAGATGACCACAAAGAACAAATGCCCTAAGACTTAGCTACATTTACTCTGTCCTTGTTTTATCCCTTCGTGGAAGCCAGGCAATTAATTGTATTTTGTCATTCCAAACTTATCAATTCAGGATTAAAATCAATAAGTTAATATAATGTTTAATAGTCTTCCAAATATGTGATCTGAAAGCTAGAATGTTTTTCCTTGTTTTTGTTTTCTTATTTTAATAAAGATCATTTCACTTTAATATCCCCTGGTTGGATTTTTTGAAGATATTACTTTTATAAATTCCAAAAGAATTAATAGTATGTGAAGTAACCAATGATTCCTTGTTCATATAGTCTTGCATTTCACTTTGTTTTCCTTTTTCTGACTCTACCATTCACTAACTATTGCTCACCCTCTTATCTGGGAGAAAAAGAAATCTAACACTAGGTATTGCCCAGACAGTGTTTTGTAATCCTCCTATGGCACAATCACTTATTTGCTATCATTATCAAATGATTGTTATGAGGGATTCCCATTTCATGTGTTATACAATGAAAAGTATTTATCATTTTCTTCTTTCCCTGAAAACATAAAGATATTATTTTGCTCCTTTTTAGTTTTAAATTTTTAAACTCAAGAATCATTTCCATGTTGAATCTAATATATATGCACATATGTATATGTATATGTGTTTGATATGTATGTGTGAGAAAGGTGACGACTGAACTGTCAGAGGGTAGAATATGAAGGTAATTTCAGAATTGTTTATTTAGGCCAGAACATCTCTTATTGTATATGTAAGTATAACTTAAACAAATCAATTACACCTGATTAAACTCATTTTCCTTGGGAAATGTACCATGGACATTCTCTTTCCTCTGGCACTTTTTCCAAAGATCACACAAAGAGAATTATATGTCTGGTTTTGCATGTCATTCTGACACTCACACAAACAAAAAAGAAACACTGTTCTAAATTTCCCAGATTTTCAAGTTCAAAGACATATCATGTATGCTAGACAAAACTAAAGGAAATGAAGACAGTGTCAGAGGGGTCATTGATATCCAAATCCAAAGTATAACTAAAAGAACAATCTAGGAAGCTTATTTGAATTCTTCTTATACTCTTTTTCTACTCACAGGGATCCTCAGGGAAGGATGGATACTCTATGATCTTGTTAGTTGGTAAATGTAATTTGAAGTTACATGTGGATTAGAAGAAGTCTAGTGATCCTTAGATAACAAAGGTGAGGTTTGGGGAAGTTAGTATCTCAAGAGGCAGAATTTAAAAGGTCAGAGTGTTCTTCCAAAATGAAGCTTTAGACAAGAGATAGAAGGGAAGCACTATCTCAGAGGAATTCTATTGGGAAGGTAGGATTCAGCCTAAATAAATCAATGGAACAGTTCTAAACACTAGAAGCACAATAGAAGACAAGAATAAAAGGTTTTAGAATTAGAAATGGGAGCTGGGGTTTTCTATGGCAGGTAAAGTTTTGATTATTTATTTAGGAGAGGAGGAACCAAATCTTTTATTGGCTCAGTTAATTTAGGAGGGGATTATCTTAAAGTAATATTGTGATTTTTAAGTAGTTTCCTTTCATTAGTGTGGACAAACAAAAGGATACAAAATTCTTAAAAAATTGAGTATGGTATATGTTCTACTGTTTAAATTTTAACATAGATATTTTCAGGGTTCTGCAAATATAAGGCATTTGAAACAAAAAAGTTTTTAGAAGCTAAAGCAAGATATCTCTTCTGATTCTATATCATCATTCTTTTCAATAATTCTTTGGATCCAATATTTGTTTATAAGGCATATTGAAGATTTTGCATCTGATACTTTAATTTAATTAAACAAATCTTGATTTGGGGCTTGTTGGAGTGAAGTAATATTCATAGAAAAGTTTCCTTATCTTTACAAGTAATACTAGATATCAGCTAAATGCTATCTAACTCAAAAACTTCAGTCCCTTATGACCAAATGAAGTAAAGTGACATTGCATGTGTACATGGCAGAGCCAGAATTTGAATCTAGATATTTTCATTCCAAATTCATTGTTCTTTCCATCATCACAGTGCTAGTAAAACTCAAGAAAGGATACAAAAAAATTATTAAGTATCTACTATGGAACTTCCAGGTAATTAGGAGACTAGACATTTTCTTTAAAACTCATTACCTCTCAATCATTTGCAAATATTAACTTTCCTCAAGATAAAAGTAATTTAATTTGCCTCATATATCAAGGATCTAAGATGCCAAGAGTCCTACCAAAGTTAAAAAAAACAGTGAATTAAAATCTGCAAAAACAAGAAAACAATATAAACACTGGAAGATCACACAGACCATAGGATAAAAACTCCAAGGGTGAAATTCCAGAACTCTCAAATAAAGGAGAGGATAATGCAAGCAGCAAAAAGAAAACAACTCAAGTACAAAAGAAACACAACCAGACTTACACAGGACCTATTAGCCTCAACACTGAAGGATTAAAAGACCTGAAATACCATATATGAGCGAGCAAAGGACCTGAGATTACAAGCCAGAATGCAATACCCTGAAAAATTCAGCATATACTGTCAGGAAAAAAAGATGCATGTTCAACAAAATAGATGACTTCCTGAATTTCTTAACACAAAGGCCAGAACTGAACAGAGAATTCAATTGCTACATATACTTCTCAAGAATTGCATAAAATAGTAAATGAAAGGGGGAAGGAAAAAAATAACAAATAAAATATTGGTCAAGACCATCAAATTGTACATAACTCTAAAAGGGAAGATATAACACTTCTAATTGTTGAGAATGTTACTTCTCTTAGAATAATTAAAGGGTTGAATATAATTGAGGAGATTGGACTTAAAGGATATCGATGTAGTTGGGTCTTGTCTCTCCAGTGAAGTGATCCAAGATGACATCACTATGCTAGAGACAAAAATACCTGATGAAAAGTAGGGGGTAAACATTAAATTATCCTTTAAATTATCATTATCCTTTGACCTCTAATTGTGCGATGTTGAATTAAGACTTAGCACTTTGTCTAATGAGGTCATCATAAATTGGGTAATCCTGACTCAGTGTCTCCAATAACTTACAATCATTTATAAACTTCTCTGGTGACAGCTTCAGAGCCTCCCAGTACTTAGAGATCTTTAAAAATCTTGGAGCTAATTAGGCAAGATTTTGACTTAAGCTGTACTTCACTTCACAAGGGTTTCCATAGCCTGGGTGGAAGGAGGGGTATAAAGTGGGAAAGACAATGTAGACTTTGCTTCACTTAACAAGGAGTTAAGTTCCTTGGAGTGGGGTTGGGGTAGGAAGTGTGAGAGAAAATAGACCCTCCTTTACTTAATGAGAAGTGAGCTTCCTGCAAAGATGAAGGAAAGGAGATAGGCACTGTGCTAAGGTCTTCTGATCTTCCCTCATATATAATCTGAAACAACCCTCTTAACAGAAATTCAATCAACAAAATCCAGAAAAAAAAAGCAAGGTGAAGAACATGTACTTCGAGGTTTGTCTTTGGGGGTAATGGGTGACCCTGGGGCAGAGAGCAGAGAGCCTACCAGGACAGGGTAAGAGCCAGATTAAACTAGGATCAGTCATGGAGGCATTGACTGTGGGAGCCATGATCCAAGAGCCAACTGGGGCAAGGAGGTTTTAGCCATAGGACTGACAGTCTACTGCACTCCAACAGGGCTGGAGGGTGAGTTCCAGAATGTAGAGTTGCAGACATTGATCCCTTGGGCTCCTCTAGTCTGGAGGCCCACAGACTCCATACATTCATTTCATTTCAGCTGAACCCTATTCCAGGGAACAAATACTATAATAGCCCACCCCCACCCTCAGGTTCAGATTTAGGCAGCAGAACTCCCTCAGCTGAATAGGGAGAGTAATTACCTTGACCCAGGGCATATTCCCACATTGGTCAAAGTTAAAGTATCCAGCAGTGATACCCACCCCCACCAGGCCAAGGGAAAGGGCCTCAATTCAAGGTCACAGACAATCCAGAGAAAATAATTAGCATTCCCTACTGGCCAGCCAACTTGGAGTTATTAAACTCAGTGAGTAAAGCCTATAGGGATCTTAACACCAAATTTCTGTGAACCAACCCCTCCCCCCCAACAAAAGATCCCAGGAAAATGAAGAAAGACCAGCAAAAGGGGGGATACATAGGAAAATAACTAGAAAGTAAAGACCCTAACTCAGAGAGATCTAGAACCTATGGGGAGACTATGACTTTTGTCTCCAGTCTAGAAATACTTCTGTGAAGAAATAAGGAAGGAGTTTAAAAATCAATTGGAAAAGTTGGGAGAGAAAATTAATACCCTGCAATAAGAAAAGAAATTCTTGGAAAATACAATTGGACAAATGCAAAAAGAAAATTCTCTAAAAACCTCAGGATTACACAGGACTTGGCTACATCAATATTGAGAAATCAAAGAGCCTGGAATGCAATATTCTGAAAAGCCAGGGAGCTTGTAATGCAGCCAAGGATTCATTATCTTGAAAAACTGAGCTTTCCCTTCCAGGGGAAAAGATGAACACTTAATGAAATAGGAGATTTCCAAATTTTCCTGATCAAAAGACTAGAGCTTAATGGAAAATTTGGACCTCAAACAGGAGACACATGAGACACATGAAAAGGTAAAAATGGGGTGGGGGTGTAAAGGAAAAGAAACTTCTATCCAATAAGATGAAACTGGCTATATCCCTACCTGGAAGAAAGACTATAACTCTCAAGAATTGTAATTAGAGAGAATATACTTATCCAGAAGTAATGGACACTCATGACTTTTCTGTGAGTCAGAATGATTTAAAAACAAAAACTCCTTAAAAGGGGGATAGTAAAGAAATGGGGGAATGAAGGAGATTAAATGCAGTAAATCTAATTAAATTAAGAAGTATAAAGACCCCATTCCAATAGAGGGGAAGAAGAGAGGAGGTGAGAACTGCCTGAATCTTGCTCTCATTTGATTTGGATTAAAGTTAACATACATACATAAATTCAGATAAGAAACTGATCATATCTTTCAAGTATTAAAAGAGGAAAAGGAGAGGGGGGAAGAAAAAGGGGAACTAACAGAAAGAAGGGAAGGGAAGGAAGAAGGGGCAAAGGGAAAGGGCAAAGAAACGGGAGGGAAATTGGATATAGGAGGGCAAACATATTGACAGTTATGGTATTCAGAAACAAAATACTGGGGAATATGGATAAAGTGTAAAAAGGGAAAAAATAGCAACAGAGGGAAGATAGCATGGAGGACAATGCAGAGTTAGTGATTATATACTTCTGTCCAAGATTGCAGAGAGAAGACAGGCACTGTGTTAAAGTCTCCTGATCTTCCGTCATAAATGATATGAAACAAACATCTTAACAGAAACCCATCCGACAAAATCCAGAAAAAGAAGCTAGGATATTAAGAAGTACAAAAGACCTATTGTAATAGAGAGGAAGAAGGGAGTAGATGAGAAGCACCTGATTCTTCCTCTCATCAGACTTGGCTTAAATTTAACTTACACACATACTCAGTTAAATTAAGAAACTTATCTTACCTTTAAAGTATCAAAAAGGGAAAAGGGGAGGGGGGAAAGGGAGGGGGAGAAAAAGGGAAACTAACAGAAGGAAAGGAAGGAAGAAAGGGAAAGGGGAAAGAAAGTGGAGGGGTTGATATAGGAGGGAAAACACACTGAAGGGGGGAGTACTCAGAAACAAAATACTGGGGAACATGGATGAAGCAAATAAAGTGGAAAAATACAGAGGGAAGATAGCATGGAGGACAATAAAAAAATTAGTAATTATAACATTGCATGTGAATGGGATAAATTATCCTGTAAAACATAAGTGAATAGCAGAGTGGATTAAAAAACAGAATCTTACAATATGCTGCTTACAAGAAACTCATTTGAAGCAGAGAGATATGTATAGAATAAAGGTAAAAGGTTGGAGTAAAATATATTTTACTTCAGCTGAAGTGAAAAAAGCAGTGGTAGCAATCCTTATCCCAGACAGAAGAGAGAAAAATAGATAGTGTTAAAAAGATATAAGGAAGGAAACTACATCCTCTTTTTTTTTGTTTTTTTTTGGGGGGGGCAAGGCAAAAGGGGTTAAGTGACTTTCCCAAGACCACACAGCTAGGCAATTATTAATTGTCTGAGGCTGGATTTGAACTCAGGTACCCCTGACTCCAGGGCCAGTGCTCTATCCACTGCACCACCTAGCTTCCCCCACTGTGTCACCTAGCTGCCCCAAAACTATATCCTCCTAAAAGGTACCATAGACAATAAAGTAATTTCAATACTAAATATATATGCACCCAATGGTATAACATCCATATTCTTATTGAAAGAGCTACAGGAAGACATAAAAAGTAAAACTCTACTAGTGGGAGACTTCAACCTCCCACTCTCAGATTTAGATAAATTGAAACATAAAATAAACAAGAAGGAAGTTAAGGAGGTACAAAGATTGTTAGAAAACCTAGATATGATAGACTTATGGAGGAAATTGAATGGGGATAGAATGGATTATACTTTTTTATGCAGTACATGGCATTTACACAAAAACTGATGATGCACTAGGGCATAAAAACCTAATGATCAATTGCATTATGGAAGAAATAGTGAATATATCTTTCTCAGATCATAATGCAATAAAAAAATATGTGAAATATTGGCCCAGGGAAATATAAACCCCAAACTCATTAGAAAGTAAACAACCTCATGTTAAAGAATGAGTGTATCAAGCAACAAATTATAGAAAGAAATAATGATTTCATCCTAGATGATGACAATAATGAAACCATAAGCAAACTTATGGGATACAGCCAAAGCAGCTGTCAGGGGATATATTATATCATTATATACTTACATGAATAAATTAGAGAAAAAGTAAATTGATGAACTTAACATGCAACTAAAAAAAATTAGAGAAAGAAAAAATTAAAAACCCCAATTAAATATGAAATTAGAAATTCTAAAAATTAAAGGAGAAATTAATAAAATCAAAACCAAGAAAACTAGTGAACTAATAAATAAAACCAAGAGTGGGTTTCATGAAAAAAACAAGAAAATTGATAAACCTCTTATCAATGTGATTTAAAAAAAAGAAAGGAGAAAACAAAAATACTAGTATCACAAATGAAAAAAAAGTGAACTCACCACCAATGAAGATGAAATTAAAGTAATAATTTGGAATTATTTTGCCCATCTCTATTGCAATGAATTTGATAATATATGTGAAATGGATGAATATTTACAAAATATAAATTGTCTGGGTTAAATGAAGAGGAAATTAGATACCTAAATAACCCTGTCAGCAAAAACAATTCAACAAGCCATTATTGAATTCCCTAAGAAAAAGTCTCCAGGGCCAGATGGATTCCCAAATGAATTCTATCACACATTTAAGGTTTTTTTTTTCCAATCCTCTATAAACTAGTTGGAAAAATAGATAAAGATAGAACTTGATCTAACTCCTTCTATGACACCAATGTAGTGCTGATACCTAAACCAGGCAGAGTTAAAACAGACAAAGAAAAGTATAGTCCTATCACCCTGATGAATCTAGATGGAAAAATCTTAAATAAAATCTTAGCAAAACAATTACAACAAGTTATCACTAGAATAATACATTATGACCAAGTAGAAAAGAATATACCCTTTTTCTCAGCAGTACATCGTACTTATATGCCAAAAATGACTATGTACTAAGGCATAAAAATCTTGTAATGTAAAGCAAAAAAATGTCAATTGCTCATGGTTAGGTCAAATTAATATATAAAAATGATACTTCTACCCAATTTAAACTACTTATTCAGTGCCATACCAATCAAACTACCAAATAACTACTTTACCAAGCAAGAAAAAAAACAGTAATAGAATTCATATGGAGCAACAAAAAGTCAAGAATAGCAAGAAGATGATGGGGGAAAATGCAAAGGAAAGTGACCTAGCTGTACCAAATATAAAACTATAAAAAATAAAGTGGTAGTCATCAAAACTACCTAATATTAGATAAAAAATAGAGTAATTAATCAATGGATTAGGACAGGTTCAAAAGAAACCTCAGTAAATGACTACAGCAATCTACTGTTTGACAAAGCTAAAAACTGAGCTTCTGCATAACAACTCACTATTTGACAAAAAATGTTGGGAAAATTGGAAAATAGTATGACAAAACCTATTTGGATCCATATCTCATACCCTATACCAAAATAAGTTCAAAATGGGTACAGGATTTAGACATAAAGGACAAAACCATAGATAAGTTAATACACCAAGAAATACTCTATCAGATCTATGGTAAAAGAATTAGAATATATAATAAACTGCAAAATGAATGATTTTGACTATATTAAATTAAAAACTTTTACACAAATAAAAACAATGCTGCCAAAATTAGAACAAAAGCAGAAAGCTGGAAAACAATCTTCACAAATAGTAGTTCTGATAAAGGTCTCATTTCTAAAATATAGAGAGAATCACATCAAATATGTAGTATCACAAGTCATTCCACAATTGATATGAATAGTCAGTTTCCAAATGAAGAAATTAATGCTATATATAATTATATAAAAAAATTCTCCAAATCATTATTGAGAAATTCAAATTAAAACAACAATGAGGTATCACTTCACAGCTATCAGATTGACCCAGTTGAGAAAAAGGGGAAATGACTGATGCTGGAGAGATTGTGGGAGGATTGGGACTTTGATTCATTGCTGGTGGAATTGTGAATGGATCCAACCATTCTGGAGAGCAATATGGAGGTATGCTCAAAGATTAATAAAACTGTTCCTTCCTTTGACCCAACAATTCTGATTATAGGCCTATGTCCAGAAGAAATCATAAAAATGAGAAAAGGCCCCCATATTCCAAAATATTCATAGCAGATCTTTTTGTAATGGCAAAAAATTGGAAATTGAGGGGATGCCCATCAATTGAGAAATGACTAAACAAGTTATGGTACATGAATACTATGGAATATTATTGTTCTATAAGAAACCATAAATGGTTGAACTCTAAAGATGCATGGAATGAGTTACAGGATCTGATGCTGACTAAAGGGGGAAGAACCAAGTAAACAATGTACACATTAACAACATCACTGTGAGATGATCAACCTTGATGGAAGCAGCTACTCTCAGCAGTTCAGAGAGCTAGGATAACCATATTAGACCAGCTATGGACAATGTTATCTCCATTCAAAGGAAGAAAAACAAAACAAAACAAAACAAAAAAACAACCCTTCAGTATCTGATGAATATTTTATAAAAATTATGTCAAATGTATGTGTTTCTCTTAATCATATTGAAAATGACTAATCAGTATGCATGTTTTTCAAAAATAGGTATATACAATGCTAACTTGACTGTTTACTGCTGAGGGGAGAGGGGTGGAAAGGGTGAGTGGAAGGAAATTTTTTAACTTAAAAATATACATGTGCATATGGATGAAAAAATGAATTAAATAAAAAATTAAATTAAAGGTAGAAATATAAAGAATTCAATCAATTAACAGCAGGAAAAGAATAGTTTCTAAACCCCTGCACACTCATCCAGCAGCCCCTCTGCCACATTATATCAGTCTCTAACAATATTGCTCAAGTTGACCTGTGAGTGTTCAACAGAACTTAACTTTAATCTTCTCATCCAGTGACTCAAAACCAAAAGGCAGAAACTTAATTGGACAGGACAGCAGCTGTAGTAGTACTCTATGCTATATAGAACTCAGCCAGAGAACTGAAGAAATGATGTTTTTATATATTTTTGTGGCACTCTACTCTGAAGGAAAAGTGTCTAGCATTAAGCTGAGGCCAGTTTTGTCTCCTAAAAGTCATAGCATTAAAGTTAGGGGGAGAATTTGTTTTCAGTTGTTGCATAGAGTATCAGTGAAATAATTTCTAAAGAATAAAGATTTTTTTAAATGAATATAATAAAAAAGACATTTCAGTGTGAGGTTCTAGAGATAATAGACATGCAAAAAAGTAGAAAGGCATATATAAAGTGAAGAAAATTCCTGACAAAAGGAAAAATGAAAATGGGAAGGGCAAAAGTTAATAATGAACTGCAAAAGTACATGGAAAAATTCATATTACAGATCAACATGCCTTATAAGTTTTAAGCCTATGAGGCATATAGAGATTAAAAATATATTAAGATACTATAAAGACCATAATCAATGAATAAAAAATTGAACAAATCCAGTCCAGAAAAAATGCTCAGCAAATGAAATTATTAAAACACAGGGGGATAGAGGAGAAGAATGCTTTAAAAAGCAAAATTGGCCAGATGGAAAAAGTGATAAGAAAACTCTCTGAGGAGAACAAATCCTTCAGACAAAGAACAGAATTCAGGGAGATTTATGAATTTACCAGAAATCAGGAATCAGTACTTCAAAACCAGAAAAATGAAAAATTAGAAGAAAATGTGAAATATCTCATTGAAAAAACAACTGATATGGAAAACAGACTAAGGAAAGATAACTTAAAAATTATTGGGATACCTGTAAGTCATGATCAGGAAAAGAGCCTTGACATCATTTTTAAAGAATTACTGCAGGAAAAATTGCCCTGATATTCTAGAAGCAGAGGGCAAAATAGAAATACACTGATCCCCCCGAGAAAGAGATCCCAAAAAACCAACCACTAGGAATATTATAGCCAAGTTCTAGAACTCCCAAGTCAAAGAGAAAATATTACAAGCAGCCAGAAGGACACAGTTCAAATATCATGGAGCTGCAATCAGGATCACACAGGACTTAGCAGCAACTACATTGGAAGCTCGTAGGGCTTGGAATATAATATACTGGAAGGCAAAAGAGCTTAGAATGCAGCCAAGAATGAACTACCCAGCAAGGCTGAATGT
This sequence comes from Macrotis lagotis, assembly GCF_037893015.1. NCBI lineage: Eukaryota > Metazoa > Chordata > Mammalia > Peramelemorphia > Peramelidae > Macrotis > Macrotis lagotis. The sequence continues at coordinate 176,747,544 of NC_133664.1, read as the reverse complement.
CCTCTTCCAGGGAAAAAGATGGACTTTCAATGAACCAGGGGAATTTCAAATGTTCCTTTTGGAATGGCCAGAGCTGAACAGAAGGTTTGATCTTCAGATACAGGACTCAGGTAAAGCATGGAGGTTGGAGAAGAGGGGGAAAATATGAGGGACTTAATGATGATGAACTGCATGTATTCCTGCATATAAAAATGACACTAATAATACTCATATGAAACTTCTCAGTTAATAGAGCAGGTAGAGGGAGCTTTTATAGTTGAAGCACAGGAGAAAGCTGAATTTGAAGATAAAATATGGTGTAAAAATGGCATCAATAAGGAAAAAAAGAGAAATTTAACAGGAGAAAGAAAAAGGAGAGTGGGTATAGGCCAAGATATTTCATATAATAAGAATTTTCTTTATTACAATGAGCTATTGCAATGATATGGAAGGGGAGATGCAAGGGGGAATGAGGGAACCTTTGCTCTCCTCAGAGGTGGCTAGGAGAGGAAACAGCATATATACTCAATGGGGTATAGACATCTTGAGTAAGAAGGAGGGGGTAGCAGGGGGAATTGTTGAGCATGTGAATAAAGGAGGAGAGGATGGACCATGGGGGGAGGGTGGTCAGATATAACACATTTTCTTTTTTACTTCTTGCAAGGGGCTGTGATTGGAAGGCCTGTCCAGGACCATAGGGCCAGGTGGATTCTGGGCCTAAGGGGTGGTATGGGGGCTCAGGGACTCTTGGCTCCAGAACCAGGGATCTGTCTGCTGAGCCACTCAGCTACCCTACAGCAGAGTCAGAGTGAAAGGAGAGAGAAAATATAGTACATGGTAGTGGAGAAATATGAAAGGAGGGAGCTGTGATCAGCAATGGCTACGTTGGAAAAATATAGAAGTAACTTTTGCGATGGACTTACCATAAAGAATGTGATCCACCCATGACAGAGTTGGTGTTAGAACAAAGACCGAAGCATATTTTTTTATTATTATTATTTGGGGGAGGGTGCAGGGCAAATGGGGCTGGGTGGCCTGCCTGGGGCCACATAGCAGGGTGACCTTTGGGTGTCTGAGACCAGATTTGGACCCGGGTGCTCCTGGCTCAAGGGCTAATGCTCTGTCCTCCACCCAGCCACCCACTACTATTATTACTATTTTATTTTATTTTGGGTCTTTTTTTTCCCCCTTCTTTTTGGTTTTTGCAGCGCAGTGGGGATCGGGTGGCTTGCCTGTCACATGGCTGAGTGATTGTTGGGTCTACGGGGCTGGATGTGGGCTCGGGTGCTCGTGGCTCCAGGGATGGTGCTTCGTCCATTGTGCCACCTGGCCATACCTACAATTATTACTATTTTTTTATTTTAATTTTTTTTCTCTCCCCTTTATCGCTCAAGCAAATGTATATTCATGGGGGGAAGGGTATTTCATTTACTCTTAAACAAGAATATCTTATTAATGTAAATAAATTTGTACAAAATGAGAATAAAAAATAAAAGAAAAGAAAGAAAGAAAAAATAAAATAAAAAAATAAAACACAGGGGGAAAAAAGTGGGAGAGTGAGAAAAATTTTCTTGACTAAACAAACAAAAGAAGAGGAGAAAATGTAAATAACCAGGTAAAAAGAAGAAAGAAAAATATTATTCCAAGCAAAACTGCAAAGCTAAAGGAAGAGGTAGCAAAGGAGTGAGGGCAGAGATTTCAGAATGAGAAGTAGAGTTATAAGGAGTCGATTTATATTAAAATAGATTAAATTAAAATAACTGAAGTGACAATTTACTGTGTTTAGAGATAAGGAAAAATTCTAATTTAAAATAGAACAGTGAAATACTAGAAATAAATAGAAAAAATATAAATTGATTTAAAGTTTAAACAATCCTATATAATGACATGGAAAAAATTATCAAAATCATATTGATTAGAGAAGTGCAAATTAAAGCAACTCTAAGGTATCACCACACACCTATCAGATTGGCTAAAATGACACAAAGAGATAATGATAAATGTGGGAGAGGCTGTGGGAGGATTAGAACATTAATGCATTGCTGGGGGAGTTGTGAACTGATCTAACCATACTGGAGAGCAATGTGGAACTATGCCCAAAAAGCAATAATATTGGTTATATCCTATGACTCAGCAAGAAGAAATCATAAAAATAGGAAAAGTCCAACATATTACAAAATATTCATAGCAGCTTTTTTTTTGAAGTGATAAAGAATTGGAAATTGAAGGGATGCTCATCAGTTGGGGAAGGGTTAAACAAGTTACTGTACATGAATATTATGGAATACTATTCTATAAGAAACCATAAATGGTTGAACTCTAGAGAGGTATGAAATAAATTATAGGATCTGATATTCAGTTAAGGGATCAGAACCAAGAGAACCATATCCATATTAACAACACTGTGAGATGACCAACCCTGATGGATGCAACTCCTCCCAGTATTTCAGAGAGCTAGGACAACGCTATTAGACCAGCTATGGACAATGCTATCCCCATCCCGAGGAAGAAAAACTAAACCAAATGAAAAAGAATCTAAAAGTATCTGTTGAACACAACATTCATTTTTTTTTAAAAAATATCTTTTATGAATTTCTTTACCTTAATCCTAATTCCTCATGCCAAAAATGACTAAACTAAAACTTATTTAACACAAATGTGTATGTACAATAGTAACCACCATGTTTGCTGCATAGAGGAGAGGAGTGGGAAGGGAAGGTGGAAGGAAAATTTGTAACTTAAAAATATACCTATGCATAAGGATAAATCCTGAAAATCCCTCATAACATTTACTTGGAATAATAAAATATCAATAAAAATAAACTTTTATCAATCCAATAAAAAAGTAATTAGAAAAGAAAAGAGAATCATCTATTTAGTTGTTTACAAGAAAAACAACTAAAAACTAAATATATTCACAAAATAAAAGTGAAGGGTTACAATACAATTTATTGCTCATAAGGTGAATTCAAAAATGTCAGTTACATTCTTGCTATTAGACACACATATACATACATTATTTTATTTCTCTGTCTCTCTCTGTTTCTTCCTTTCTGTCTCTTTATATCTTTTACTCTGTCTCTCTTGCTTTGAGCAGACTATTTTTAGTATTTTTTCCCAAGGGGCAACGAGGTAGCACAGTATATAGAACACTGGCCCTGGAGTCAGGAGTACCTGAGTTCAAATCCAGCCTCAGACACTTAATAATTAATTACCTAGCTGTGTGGCCTTGGGCAAACCACTTAACCCCATTGCCTTACAAAACCTAAAAAAAAATTTCCAATTACATGTAAAAACAATTTTTAATATTCATTTTTTAAAAGTTTGATTTAAAAAATTATCTCCTTCCCTTTCTTACCTCCTTCCTCCCTAAGAAAGAAAGAAATTTGAGAATGGTTTATACGGATGGAATCATAAAAAAGGTTTCCATATTAGTAATATTTTAAAGAAAAACTGTCAAAAAACCTAAAAGACAAAAAAAAATGAAGAAAGTGAAAAATATTATTTAATCCTCAATCAGGCATAAGCAGTCATTTCCCCTGAAGGTAGATAGCATTTTTCATGTTTCATCATTGGTCTTTTGTATTTCTCATGGATCATTGTATTGATCAGGTAGTTAAGTCTTTGATAATTGATCTGCATACAATGTTCTCCTGGATCTGCTTATTTCACTTTGTATTAGTTTATGCAGTTCTTTGCAGTTTTTTTTTCTGAAATCATTCTGTTCCTCAATGTCTTACATCATGAAAGTATTACATTATGATCATATCCCACACCTTGTTCAGTTATTCCCAAATAGAAAGACATCCCTTCAATTTCCAACTCTTTGTTACCACAAAAAAGACTGGCTATTATGAAGGTCCCTTTCCTTTTTTATTAAAATCTCAGGATTCATATCTAGTAGTGACATTGCTAGATCAAAGTTAATAAACTTTTAGGCATAACTCCAAATTACTCTCCAGAATGGTTGGATCAGTTCACAATTCCATCAACAGTATATTATTGTTCTAGTTTTCCCATATTCCCTTCAATATTTGCAACTTTACTTTTCTGTTAGATGAGTCAATCTGATAGGTGTGAGATAGTAATTCTGAGTTGTTCTAATTTTAATTTCTCTAAACAATAATAATTTAGGATATTTTCCTATATGTTTATAAATAGCTTTGATTTCTTTGTCTGAAAACTGCTTGTTTATAGCCTTTGATAATTTTTCATTTTGGAAAAGACTTGTATTCTTAGAAATCTGACACTCAGTTCTCTCCATAATTATAGAGAAATGAGGCCTTTATCAGAGTCCCAAAGTTTTGCTTTACATCTAATCTTAGTCACATGGTTTGGTTAATGCAAAAAAAATCTACTTTAATATAATCAAAATTAACCATTCTATAACTCATAATTCTTTCTCTCTATTTCATATTTTGTTATAAATTATTCCCTTATCAATGGTTGTGATGGGTAAGCTAATCTTTTTCCTCTTCATTTGTTTATGGCATCAACCTTTGTGTCTAAATCATGGATCCATTTGATATTACCTTGATATATAGAATAAGATGTTTTTCTATATCAGCTTTCTGGCACTTTTCTTCCAGTTTTTCAAACTGGTTTTGATCAAACAGTGAGTTCTTGTCACAAAAGCATGGGTTTTTGGGATCATCAAATATTGAGTTACTATAGGACCAGATTACTTTAAGGATGCCCATTATCACCACTATTATTCAATATTGCATTAGAGATGTTAGCTATACCGAAAAAAGAACACAAATGAATTAAAGAATGAGAATAAGGAATGAGGAAACAAAACTATCCCTCTTTACAAAATTCTAGAGAATAAAGTACAAAACTACTTCTAGTAATTGACAACTTTTTCAAAGTTTCAGGATATAAAATATACCCTCATCATTCTATATATTATAAATAAAGGCCAGCAGCAAAAAATGGAGAAATTTGATTTAAAATACCTGTAGGTAATATAAAGTATTTGGGGGTTTAACTGAGAAGACAAAACCAGGAATTATCAGAACACAATTACAAAACACTAAAGTTGGACTTAGAGAATATGAAAAGATCAATTGCTCATAGACTGAGACAAGATAATAATATAACAACACTACTTAAATTTATTTATTTATTCACTGCCACATCAAACTCTCCCAAAAGCATTATTTTAGGAAGCTAGAAAAAAAATAACAACAAAATTTATCTGGAAGAACAAAAAGTCAAAAATATAAAGGAAATCAATGAAAAAATATGAAGAAAAGTGGCCTAGACATACAAGATCTGAGCAGTCATTTTAAGGACTGCATTTCTCCTTTTCTGGTACAAAGAAGGGGCTAGAAAAGGTATCCCCCAAATTGTCTGATTCACCTAATTCTGACCTGCTTACCTTGACAGATAGGCATCAAATCCTGCAGTCAAAACAAATGCAAAAAATGCATACAAAAAATGTTTATAAAGATTCAACTCACATTGGTACATGAAATATGCACAGAATTATGAACATGAAATTCAATATCCTTGGAAGATGAAGAGTCCTTGTAGAAAGAGAACTCAGCAGGTTCATCCAAAGAATGACCTTCAGTGAAAGTGAAAGTGAAAATGAAAGAAGGCCAATTTACCCAGGGTGGAGATGGATATACCTTTTATCTGACTTAGCTGTCCTGATGAGGAGTGCAATGAAGTTGTTGTAGGTTTTTCAATCAAATCTTATCTAGTTAACTAACTTATATGCCTCCCCAAAAGTGTAAATTCCAGTCTCATTAAAATGTGATTACCATTTCCAATAAAGTGCCATGCTAAAATCATCAAGTCCATATGCTCTCACCATGACCTGCTGAGGTCAAAGAAAGATTTTGTGAACACCTAGAGACCCTCATCATCAATGTCTTTCTGGTTGACCTTACTGCCAGAAACATTATGAATTATCAAGTATGACAGGGAGTACCTTCTAATCAACAATGGTGTGAAGTAGGAATGTGTGCTTGCTGCCATGTTTTATCCTTGATGTTATAAGTGATGTTGTCAGTTTTCAAAAAGGCCGAAAATGTCATCAAGGTCAACTATCACACCGAAGATAGATTATTTAACTTGAAATGGCTAAAAGTCAAGACCAAAGTCTTGAGAGTAGATGATGACTTTTTTCCACAACAGTTTGTTCACTTAATGTAGTCTCTAGTCCTGAGATGCAACAGAGTATAGAAAATTTATTTTCAGCTTGTGTTAATCTTGCCTGACAGTTAACACCAAAAAAAAAAAATGGTTTCTCCACTAACCAGCACTGTACCATCCATAATGGAACAATACTTATAGCAAATGGAGAAATTTTGAAAGCACGGAGTTTGGGAGTTTCCAAAAGAAAGTATTGGAGAAAAGGGTTATTAGGTTGCCTATCTAACTAAAAGTCTTCAGAACTTTACTTCTTTTCTGCATGCCTATAAAATTTAGACAGTCTACCAGCACCATGGCAGAAAGTTGAACTATTTCCATTTAAATTCTCTTAGAAGATTCTGGAGATCACCTTGCTACTTTTTTTAGTTGAATTGCCAAGCATTCAAACTATAGAGAGTACTGCTTTGATGGACTGATCACTTTGTATAAATTGCCAAACATACATTTGCCTAAAAAACTATTTTATTGACAACTCACACAAGGCAAGAACTCACAATGAGGTTAAAAGAAATGATACATGAAGACTTCCAAGATTTCTCTGAAGAAATTTGGTATTGATTGTGAAAAATGGGAGCAAGGCATGTTTGGATCAAGAAAGTTCTGTGCTCTATGATCAAAGCAGAATTGTAGAAACTTAAAAGAAACATGAGATAAAGAAATGTAAAGACTTTTCCTTTCCAAACATGTTCATATAAATTACGTGTGACCAACCTGTGATAGAACCTTGCAAGTTCATATTGGTTTGATCAGGCAGTCAGATATACTGTATACTGGCCCTGATGGTGTGATGTCATTTTTTGTCTTCTTCAATTGCAAAGGAAAATATTGAATGTATGGATGTAAAAACTAAAGGTCATCCTCCATTAGGCAACTGGTCAAGTAATATGAGCAAACACGTATCAAAGGAATTGCAAACTATTAACATTCTTAAGGATATTTCAAATTGTTAATAATAATAAAATTTAAATCAAATCAACCCTGAAGTCTTTCTCATATGCTAAAAGTTATAAAAGATGACAAAAATATGTGAATAATCAATATTGGGATGGGAGAAAAGATAGGCATTCTGGTGCATTGCAGATTGAGTTGTGAATCTAACAATTTTGGAAAGTAATTTTGAATTATGAAAATAAAGGACTAAAATATCTATAATCTAAAGAGGCTATTTATAAGAAGAAAATTCTCCCACACACCAAAATACTTATGTCAGTATTTTTTTTTCTGATATCAAAGAATTTACAAAATAGATATCTATTCACTGAGGAACAGCTAAGGAAAATACCTTATGTGAATGTAATCAGGGTGTGCTGAAACAAATTTGTACCCACTGAAAAGAGTGCTAAAATATTAAATTCATTTCTTTTTGTTACATTTACTTGAACAGTAATATTTAATTTGATTTCATTTAATAATTGTTAAATTTTCTGTATGAGGATTTACATTTGGAAATAAGCAAATGCTACAAAATAGGAAATTGATTGTTTTTGTAGGTGGTCTAAAATTTCAAAAGTGGTGAAGAAAATTTTAATAATTCAGATTCAATTTAAAAGTGTACATGAGTACATCTCCCTCTCTTCACAGAACCACTTGCTGAACACTTTCTAGTATACTCCTAAGAATACTGAAAATATTACTGAATTGTAAAGAATGATGAATATGATGAAAAACATTCAGAGGAACATAGAAAACTTCATCTGAATTGATGCAAAATAAAATAAGCAAAGCCAAAAAAATAATATGCGCAATAATGGCAACTGTGTAAATGTAAAAAAAAAATGTACTTCACATTAGTCAAAAGTGAATGCTGCAAAATTAAAAAGAACAAGAATAACTTAAAAAATATATGTGAATTAATCCTACTACACACTATCTTAGATGTGAAAGGTCCATAATTATTGTATGCTGTATAGTTTTTCAGGGTTTTTTGTTATATTGATTAGTTATGCTAATTTTTTTCTTAATCAATAATTCAGTTTGTCTAAAGTACCAGTTCAATTATCAGTTCTGTGACTAGTTTTCCCAGATCATACTATCTACCTCAAATCATTGCTGTGAGGAAAGTGCTTTGTAATGCTCAAAATACTATATTGATGTGAGTTATTATTTTATGAAGCTCTACATTTTGGGCATAGTTTAGTTCAGGGTATTCTATTATCCAGTACTTGACAGTTGATGTTGTGGGTAAAGGTTAAAAGCAATCTTAAAAAGGATCACAGAAGAGAGTTTTATCTAAAAATAGCATACTTATAGATGGAGAATACATGACTACTTCAAATTGTTTTTAGGTGATAAGATAAATATCAAGGACAATGTGAATCAAGTAATCCATAAGTACACTATGCTGAAAAATTAAATAAAGCAATACCAAAAAGTTTACAATGAATCCATTTTGATTCCATATGCTTGCTCATCTTTCTATATTTTTGCAGTCTTGTTTGACTCTTAAGTTTAGTAGTTCTCATTTTTATTTTTAGCATATTGAGCTTGGTACAAAGGAGTTCATGGAAACTAGACATAATTAGCTAGATAATATTCTAACAGTACTTTAGCACAATGTTTTAGCACACAGTAAGTGCTTGTTAATTTGGCTACTAATTTGAAAGTATATGCATCAATATGTTCAAAATCACTATGATACTAAAATGATAGAAGTTGTAAAGCAAAAAATTTATAAAACTGTCAAAATGGGGAACTTTCACAGGTGTGAACTTTATCAAATAAAGATTAGAGGTAATAACAAAAGACAAAATTGATTATTTTTATTACAAAAAATTGGAAAACTTTTGTATAAAAAGAATCTATGGAGCTAGAATAAGAAGGGAACCTTTTTGAGAAAATATTTGCAATCATTATCTCTGATGGCATTAGTTTCTCTACAAATATGTATTATTATATATAATTTTACACATGCATAAATGTGTATAAAATATATACATATATATATATATAGTATATCATAGATTAGACCTTTATATGAATGACTAGTGCATGGTATTCAGGACAACAAAAATAATATTAAACATTAAGGGAGAACAAATAAGCCAACTATGCTAATTAGAATAATCATGCTCATTCTTTGAATAACATGGAGAAAACATGTACTTCAATCATTTGACTTCTAAATTAACGAATTTCTTAAACCATATTCCCACTGTCCATCATCTGAATCCTTTAGAGAGTTAGCCAGATATAGTGGAAAGAACACAAGACTTGAAGTCTGAAGACCTTAGTTTAAATCCCCACTCTGACCCTTAAAACCTGACAGATTGTTGATAAGTTAATTCAGTTAAACCCCAGTTTCATCATCTATAAAATAGGGATAGTGCTTTGTACTCACTGATCATTATATTATTTTATTAAAAAGTCCAGATCTTCCAGGGTGGAGCCAAGATGGTAGTGTGAAGCTAAAATGCTCCCAGAACGTTTCCCTACCAAAGATAAATGAAACCTCTGCACTGACATTAACACTACAGATCCCACCAAGAAAAAGAAAAGATCCAAAGAAGTTTTCAATGGTAGATATTGTGGAGTTTCTTTAGTGAATTTCTATCACTTTTGGGGGTGAAAGTAAAAGTAAAGCCAAGCAAGGCTGGAAAGGGAAAAGCCAGCAATAGGCTTTAAGCCGCAGTGCAGTTCAGGTCTGGACAGCTTGACAAAAGCATAGGTCCCTGAAAATAGATAGAAAATCAGCAGTGAGGATCCCAGCCGTGAACAAAGTCTGAACCCTGGGAACACCAGGGAGAAAGAACTAGGTTGGGAACAAACCACTGCATAGGTGGAACCCGGAGGTTAAAAGAGGAATAAACTTCTGCAAAGGAAAGACCTAGACTGCATAGGCAATTTCTTGGCCAATGACAAGCCAGGGATCAGTATAAAATTTACTCACAGGGAAAGTCTCAAAAGAGTCTATGAATTGGACTCAAATCCAAAAGGTCATAAAAGAGCTTAAAAACCAAAGAAGAGAGGACAAAGAAAAATGGAAAAAAAATGCAAATCATGCAAGGAAAATTTTGAAAAATTGACAAAAGAAATCAACTTCATTAAAAGTAAAAATAACTAACTAAAAAAGAAAAGAAAAAAGCTAATTGAAGAAAATAAAACCATAAAAATTAGAATTTAACAAATAGAAACCAATGAAACTATGAGATTACAAGATACCATCAAACAAAAAAGACTGAAAAAATTGAAGAATATGTAGAATATCATTTATGAAAAAACAAATCACCTGGAAAATACATCCAGGAGAAATAATTTACAAATCATTAGACTATTATAATAAAAAAATAACCTGGAAAATATCATCCTGGAAATTGTCAGGGAAAATGGTCCAAGTCTGCTAGAACAAGAAGACAATATTGCCATTGAAAGAATACCCAGAATCCCTCTAGAAAGAGACTCTATAATAAAAAATCCAAGGACTGTAGGAGTCAAATTCCAGAACTCTCAAATAAAGGAGAAAATACTTCAAGCACCAAAAAAAGAAACAATTTAAATAAAAGGAAACATATTCAGACATACAGCACCTATCAGTCTCAACACTGAAGGATCAGAGGACCTGGAATATCATATATCAGAGGGCAAAAGACCTGAGAATATAACTAAGAATTTATTACCTTGTAAAATTTACCATATGCTGTCAGTAGAAAAGATGGATGTTCAACAACATAGAGGACTTCCAAAATTTCCTTACAAGTCCAGAACTGAACAGAGAATTAAATTGCCAAATATACAGATCAAGAGATACACAAATAGGTAAATGAAAGGGGAAGCACAAAACACAACAAAACAAAACACATTAGTCAAGACCATCAAATTGTATACAAGCCTAAAAGGGAAGATATAACACTTAGAATTCAACAATTAAAGGGTTAAATATAATTCAAGAAATTGATCTTAGAGGATATGAGTAAGGTTGGAACTTGTTTCTCCATTGAAGAAGTCTAAGATGATACCATTATAATTCATTCAAAAAGCCCTGATAAAAAGTTAGATTGGTCTTAATCCATACTTTACTTCCTTAAGTACTCTGGGTTGGGAGGTGGTGTGGGGGAGGAGTGAGATTCTTGTAGTTAATTAAATTAGTGTTGGACTTAATCTATATCTTACTTAACAAGGTGTTAAGTACCCTGGGTGGTGAGGGGGAAATGTGGGATGAAATAGACCTGGAAGGAGGGGTAAAATAGTTCATGAAATGATTTGGCTTTGGATGATACTTTGGCTCATGAGGGTTGCATGTCTTGGAGGGTACTTGAAAAGGGGATAAAGTAAAAAATGATTATATTGGATGTAATTCAAGACTCTTGAAAAGTGAACTTCTAATTAGACAGAAAGAGGCCAAGGGTGTTTAGCAACTCTGAGGCAGTACTGCTTATCAAATAATTAAGCAATGGACAATCAATTTGTGATGGTACTTTGATAGCACTTTGAGCTTATCTAGCAATCAATTAATCATGCTATGATTTATGATACCTGATTAATAATACTTGAGAGATAAATAATACCATATGAACATCCACAAAGATTTATAATTTTAGGGGGAAAGAAGGGAAGGTGCGAACACTGAGTAAATTCTATAAAGTAGATTTGGCCCAAAGAGGAAATAAGATACAATCCCACTTGGGTTTAAAAACTCTATCCTGCTCTACAGGGAAGGGGGTGGGGGAATGGAAAGATATGGAAAGAAGGGACTGACAAAAGGGAAAGCAAAGCTATGAGTGAAAATAAACTGAAAGTTAAATTTTAAAAGAAAAGTTAAAGGGGAAAGGGAGTAAACCTTAGATAAGGAGGAATAAAAAGAAAGGAAAGAGAAAAATATAAATTAGGGAAGATGACAAGGAAGGAAATAAAGAATTAGTAATTGTAACTCTGAATGTGAATGAAATGAATTGTTCCATAAAATGGAAATAGATAGCAGAATGGATTAAAAAACCAGAATCCTTCAATATGTTGTTTACAAGGGGAAAAAAAAAACATCTGAAGCACAGAGATACACACAGGGTAAAGGTAAAAGGATAAAGCAAAATATATTCTACTTCAGATGAAGTAAAAAAAATCAGAAGTAGTGACCCTGATCTCAGATAAAACAAAAGCAAAAATAGATATCATTAAAAAGGCTAAGGAAGGAAATTACATCTTTTTAAAAGATGCTATAGACAATGAAGTTATATTATTAATAACCCTGCATGCACCTAGTGGTATAGCAACCAGATTCCTAGAGGAATAGCTGAGTGAAATTACAAGGAGACATAGACAGCTAATCTTTAATAATGGGAGACCTCAACCTCATTTCTCAGAACTAGATAAATGAAATCACAAAATAAACAAAAAGGAAGTTAAGAAGGTGAATAAAATCTTAGAAAACATAGATATGATAGACCTCTGGAGAAAACTAAATAGGGATACAAAAGAATTTACCTTTTTCTCAATAGAACATGGCACTTATACCAAAACTGACCACATACCAGGGCACAAAAACCTTATAATCAAATGCAAAAAGGTAGAAATAATAAATGCATACTTCTCAGACCATGATGCAATAAAAATTACATTTAATAAAGGGTCATGGAAAGATAAACAAAAACCTAAGTGTAAAATAAATAACTTAATTTTAACTAATGAGTGGATCAAGCAGAAAATCATAGAAATAATCTATAATTATATCCAAGAAAATGTCAATAATGAGATATCATACCAAAATGTATGGGATGCAGCCAAGGCACTTTTGAGGAAACTTTATATCTCTAAATGTCAATATGAATAAAATAGGGAAAGAGAAGATAAGTGAATTGGGTGAGTAACTAAAAGAATTGGAAGAAGAAAAAAATTAAAGATCCCCAATTAAATACCAAACTAGATATTCTGAAAATCAAGAGAGAGATTAATATAATTGTAAGCAAAAAACCATTGATTTCATAAATAAAATTCAGAATTGGTTTTATGAAAAAGTTAATAAAAATAGATAAACCTTTGATTTATCAGATTAAAAAAGAAAGATAGCCAATTTACAAATATCAAATGCAAAAAAGTGAACCAACAACCAATAAAGAAGAAATTAAAAAGATAATTAGAAGCTATTTTTCAAATTATATGCCAATAAATTTGACAATTTGAATGAAATGGATGATCATTTATAAAAATGGAGACTGCCCAGATTAAAAGAAGAGGAAATAAATTACTAAATAAACCCCATTTCAGAAAAAGAAATTGAAGAAACCATCAATTAATTCCCTAACAAAAAGTCTCTAGATCCAGATGTATTTACAAGTGAATGCTACAAAATATTGTAGGAACAATTAATTCCCATTCTACATAAACAATTTTGAAATAAGGAGAAAAAGGAGTTTTGCCAAATTCATACTGCTGATACCTAAACCAGGAAGAACCAAAACAGACATAGAAAATTATAGACAAATCTCCCTAATGAACATAGATGCAGAAATCTTAAATAAAATTTTAACAATGATACTACAGCAAGTTATTACTTGGATAATACACCATGATCAGATAGGATTTATACCAGGTAGGCAGGGATGGTTCAATATTAGAAAAACACAAAATAATTGAACTTATCGATAGCAAAACCAGCAGAAATAATTATCTTAACAGATACTGAAAAAGACTTTGATAAAATACAATAGCCATTCCTATTAGAAACACTAGAAAGTTTAGGAACAAATGTAGTTTTCCTTAAAATAATAAATAGTATCTATCTAAAAACATCAGGAAATATTTTATGAAATGGGAATAAACTCAGAGTACTTCCAATAAAATCAGGGGTGGAAGGGGTGGCTAGGTGGTGCAGTGGATAGAGCACCGGCCGTGAAGTCAGGAGTACCTGAGTTCAAATCTGCCCTCAGACACTTAATAATTACCTAGCTGTGTGGTCTTGGGCAAGCCACTTAACCCACTTTGCCTTGCAAAAAAAAAAAAAAAAACCTAAAAAAATAAAATAAAAATAAAATCAGGGGTGAAACAAGTATGCCTATTATCCCCATTGTTATTCAATATAGTATTAGAAATGAGAGCTTTAGCAATAAGAGATGAAAAAAGAAATTGAAGGAATCAGAATTGGCAATGAGGAAACAAAGTTTTCACTCTTTGCAAATAATATTTATGGTAGTATACTTAGTGAATAAGAGAAAATCATCTAAAAATTCCTTGAAACAATTAACAAATTTATCAAAGTAGCAGGATATAAAATGATCCCATTTAAATCATCAGCATTTCTATATGTCAACAACAAAGTCCAAAAGCAAGAGTTAGAAAGAGAAATTCCATTTAAAGTAACTTTAGACAGCATTAAATACTTGGGAATCTACCTCCCAAACCAAACCCAGATACTGTATGAACACAATTATAAAGCACTTTTCACCCAAATAAAGTCAGATCTAAATAATTGGGAAAATGTTAATTACTCATGGTTAGGTAAAGCTAATATAATCTAAATGGCAATTCTACCCAAATTATATTACTTATTCAGTGCCATACCAATCAAGCTACCAAAGAAGCATTTTACTGAACTAGAAAAAAATGGTAACAAAATTCATTTGGAATAACAAAAAGTCAAGAATAGCAAGGGAACTGATGAAAAAAATGTAAGGGAAGGCAGCCTAGCTCTACCAAATCTAAAACTATACTATAAATTGGCAGTCATAAAAACTGCCTGCTCCTGGTTAAGAAATAGAGTGATGGATCAATGCATTAGGATAGGTTCAAAAGAAACCTCAGTAGTCATTTAACTACAGCAATCTACTTTTTGACAAACCCAAAAATAACAGGGTCTGTAGTAAGGACTAATTATTTGATAAAAATGTTGAGAAAACTGGAAAATAGTATGAAAAACCAAGAAATACACCCACATCTCACACCCTATACCAAAATAAGGTCAAAATGGATATAGTATTTAGACATAAAGGGCAGCACATTAGATAAATTTATAGACCAAGAAATATTCTATCAGATCCATGGAAAGGGGAATATTTTTATGATCAAACAAAAAATAGAATACATTATAAACTGCACAATAAATTATTTTGACTATATTAAATTGAAAAGGTTTTCACTAATAAAATCAATGCTGCCAAAATTAGAAGGAAAGCAGAAAGCAGGAAAAGAATCTTCAAAACTAGGAGTTCTGGTAAAGGTCTCATTTCTAAAATATATAGAGAATTGCAACAAATTTATAAAGTTCCAAGTCATTCCCCAATTGATAAATGATCAAAGAATATGAATAGACAGTTTTCAAATGAAAAAATATACCTATCAGATTGGTCAAGATAAGAAAAAGGGAAAATGAATGATGTTGGAGAGGTTATGGGAGGACTGGGACATTTATGCATTGCTGGTGGAGTTGTAAAACCAACCATTCTGGAAAGCAATGTGGAACAATGTCAGAAGAGCAATAAAACTGTTTGTTCCCTTTTATACAGCAATTCCAATTCTAGGAATTGGAGAAGAAATCATAAAAAAATGGAAAAAATTCCACATTCCAAAATATTCATCACAGCTCTTTTTGTAGTGGCAAAAAATTGGAAATTGATGAATCATGCCCATCAATTGGGTAATGGCTAAATAAATTATGGTATAAGATTTTTATGGAATACTATTGCTCTATAAGAAATTATAAATAATTGGACTCTAGAGTAGTATGAAATGAATTAGAGGATGTGATGCTGAGTGAAGGGAACAGAACCAAGGGAACAATGATATACATTAACAGTAACATTGTGAGATGATCAATCCTGACGGATGCAGCTGTTCTCAGCAGTTCAGAGAGCTAAGGCAGTTCTATTATACTTGTCTATGGACAATGCTATCCCCATCCAGAGGAAGAAAAAACAAAACAAAACAAAAAATTCTTCAGAATCTGATGAACACTACATGTATTTTATATATACAAATATATATATGTATATATATACATATATGTATATATAAAATCTCTTATGTATTCCTTTCCCTTACTCCTAATTCCTCATATCAAAAATGACTAATCTGTAAACATGTTTAACACAAATGTATATTTACAATATTAACCAATATGTTTGCTAGTGAGAGGAGAAGAGTGGGAAGGGAGGGTGGAAGGAAATTTTGTGACTTAAAAATATACATAGGCATATGGATGAATGTTCAGAAACTTTCATAAACTTGTATTTGGAAAAATAAAATATCAATACAAAAGGCCATACCAATTATAAAATTCTCTTGAATTTATTTTATTTTAGTATTTGATAAACTGATCTAATCTTTTGGAGTTACTTGCTTTACTCTTAATTATAGAGTAGGATAACCAATTATGTTCCATGGGGGGGGGGGGTCAAATCAAGCATGATAACTAAAGTTATTTCAGAAATTCCACCATGAGCATAAGGGTTTCATTTTATTTTATGAAAAAAAAAAACAAAAAATAAATATGAAGCTATCCAGTTTTCTGCTAGTACATTGAAAGAGAAAAATTATCTTTTCTGAAAATGTTACTTCTAAATTCCACATATGGTTAGAGCACAGTCCTCTAACTTGTCTCATTATGCCCTTATGCTCTTAAATTTACTGGGAAACTCAAATGACTTTTATTTATGGTAGTCTTATCTATTTATATGTCAATATAAGAAATACAAACTGATAATTTTTTAAAAATATTTATTAATTCATTTAAAAATAATAATAATATTAGACTGATCACATGAATAAAAGATTTTCTGAAGAAAAAACTATGATTTTCCAAACAAAAAGTGAGAAGAATAAGCATTATTTTTACTCAATTTTTTTTGTCAAATCTCTTTGATTTTTGACTTCACGGAAGACAAGCTCAATTCTCCCATATACTTCTGGGTTTAATCTGTTGTGATATATTATTTTTATGAAGTATATGAAGAAAATTACACTACACATTGCTAAGTAGATGGAAAAAGGCAAATGATGTTTTAATATTTGTGAAAACAGTTGTAATTATTGCACAGTCCTTCTGAGAGTTTTTCATGGACTACTAGGAACAAATAGATCACACTTTGAAAAGCACTTGGTTATTGTAACTTTCAGAAAAACCACAGGGAATTAATGTAACATGGAGGTCCCAGTTCCCAGGGAAAGGGGATTTAATTAGTATTGGTTTAAGAGTTACTTTCTCTGGTCTTACCTGTTTTTTTTTTCCTTTGTTTTTTTGTTTTGTTTTGTTTTTCCCCATTTGGAGTTTTCTTGAATACCTATTACACCACTCTAACAAGAATGTACAGAAAATCAATAAACCAAAATGTTCAATACAGTAAAATATGACTTAACTTGAAAATATTGTGCAATGTGGTATTACAAGGGAAACTAATCCTAGCAGGTTTTTTTTCATTGTTACAATCTCTTTTAATGCTTTATAGTCCTAAGATAATGTACCTTTTGTTTTAAAGTAAAGCCATTTCTAAAGCAGAGAATGGTCCCAAGAGAGCATGATCTCAAGTCTTGTCGTTTCTAAAAGCAAATTAAATGTCAGGTAAGGCTGGTGGAGGGGCTTTCTTTCCTTACTCAAAGTTAGCAAATGGTTTTTCACAGTGAATTCTCAATGTGTGAAATCAAGAATTAACGTCTAAATGGAACAATAAATACAAAGCAGAGCTTTTTCTCATCAGGAAATGCTGTACAGGTTACGTATTGTTAAGATCATTCTTAAGTACTGCAATTTACAAATTCCTTGTCTGGTTTTCTTCGAAAAGAATATTTCCCCCCTCTCTAAATGATTTTTTGGCATATGCTGGAGAGTGCCATTGTTCATAACTTTTTCTCCAAAGAGAGCATACTTGCCATTTTCATAAGTGTTTACAGTACTCTGTGAATGATTACAATTCCAGGTGGGTTCAGAATTGTACACTTCTCTCTCTTCTCCAGTAGATTAACAGAACTCCATACATATGTGAAGATGCACTGGAATGCACACACAAAGGTATATCAAATCTTAAATGATGCTAGTATTCATTACTAACACACTGGCAAAGCAAAGGAACTAAATAATAAATATAGTACTTACTATGTAACAAATCATCTGTTAATTACTTTACAAATATTATTTGGGAAAATATGTTAAAGATTAATAACATGGCAATCTGGATTCTTATTTCTTTTATTTTTTAGGTTTTTGCAAGGCAAATGGGGTTAAGTGGCTTGCCCAAGGCCACACAGCTAGGTAATTATTAAGTGTCTGAGACCAGATTTGAGCCCAGGCACTCCCGACTCCAGGGCCTGTGCTTTATCCACTGTGCCATCTAGCCACACCAGGCAATCTGGATTTTAACATGAATGGAAATTCCCAGTTCACAGTGTGTGTGAGGAGGGGAAGATAGTGCTAGTGTGGGAAGAGAGTTGTACCAAATTGGATAGAGTCAGGTGGCTCTGGTAAACTTACTGGTGGGCCAGTTTTGAAGTGAGCGATTTGGGTTCAAAACCTGCCTTTGACACATACTATGTGAACACCATAAGTCACTAAACACCTCATTGTTCATAGGCAGTGATCTAAGATGATATAAGTTTAAAAAACTGTAGCAACTTTTCATTTTATATAGGATATTCTTTGTTCATGTTCATGTCTCTTGTCTTAGAAAATCTTTCTAAATCTCATATGCTATGTAAAATGCACAAATCAACTCTGTGAACTGGCAGCTCTAAAAAACTATGGTGCAAAGAAGGTTCTTACTTATTTTGATAGGGGCAATTTTCTTTTGGGAGTTTAGTTTATAAATGTAATCAAAAGTCCTGTTCCCATATTTTTCATATATTTATAAATGTATATATGTACGGGAAAATATTGTCTTGTCCACTAGAATGCAATCTTCTGAAATTTAGATACTGTTTCATTTTTGTTCTTCAATCTCCAGCTCCTATCACTGCTTGTGGATTGACTCTTGGATTTTCACACAGAATTCCCCAGCTAAAAGTTCTGATTCTGACTTCCTACACACACACACACACACACACACACACACACACACACACACACACACACACATCTCTTCAGTTAGAGTACTTGAACATCATTATTTCTCCACAGGAGGTGCCCCTTATCTCTCCACTAAAAACAAATCTTCACCTGTATGACTTTGGACAAGTGATTTAATATCTGTAGGACTCAATTTCCTCATATGTAAACTGGAAATGCTCCAAGATCTATGATCCTATCATCTTTAGTTTATTATACTGCATGAATTGTAAATTAATCAGTTATTTTTTTTTTCACTTTGAAATCAGCAGGGCACTGGTTACACTTATACTTGAATAGTGAGGGCTAAAGCACAATTTGATCTACTTTTTACTCACATCTTCTTTCCTCTATTTTAGGTAACTAGCCAGAATTGTTTCTCTTCACTGGAATCCTAATGTCAAATTCCTTTTCAGAGAGGCAATTTTCTCTCAATTAGTTCACAGAACACATCAATGTGATCATCTCAAGGTAGCACAAAAGAAATCTGTAATATAAGCATCCTGTAAACAGCAAATTCTCAGACCTTTTATATAAATGACTTTTTACTGTCTTTATTCAACATTTTCTGAAAAATTCATGTGTGTACCACAGATTTTATTCATATTGTAATATTCTACCTCATTGCAGACTTTTGATTTATTAAAATTAATCTTTACTTTCAACCCAACAGTATGTAACTATATATATGAATATATGTATGGATATACAATAAAATTAATTTTTACATTATAGATTTTATTTGAATCTATTAAATAATTTAAAAAGAAAATTAGTAATCAGTGGAATATATGTAAATACATGTTCTGATTTGGAAGATACTGATGTATTCAGAATATATACACCATACATTATTGAACTCATGGACAAAGATCCAGGATAATAATTCCACATTAGTGTTATGAATATGTATATGCAATACTATGGAACTTTAAATGGATGGTAAACTATATAAATATATACATATGAATCTATTATATATACACGTATATATTTAATATACCATACCAATGAGAGTACTTCCAATAAGCTATTTAAAACTAATTTAATCCCCAGGATGGATGCTTGAAGTCTGGAATTCCTAGAAACTCTCCTCCAAATCACTCCAAATACCTGAAAATTTTAACTCTAACCAAATTCTAGAGTAATGAAACCTACAGAAATACTGAGTGAAACAATTTTCCAGCCCAAGATGGCTTGGAAGATTTGGGGGAAGGGTCTGTTCCAACAATGTTGAAAAGCTCTACTGTTCTGTTCAGAGAAAACTAGCTCCAGTCTTCCAGGAATAGGCCACAGAGCACCTGGGTCCATAGGGGTATTTTGGTTTGTGGCGGAAGGGTGTTTCTAGACCTCTCAGTCCAGGGATCAAAAGGATAACTTAGAAGGTCAATGGGAAAATTCTGTGATATTAGAGTAAGCACAGAGCTCAAGTCAGTGAGAGCTCAGTGCAGCCCTACCCCAGGAACCAAAAGCAGGCCTGCAGAGTCACCTAGCAGCTACTTCCAGAGCACTCAGCCTAAGCGGTTGGGGGAGAAAGCAGAGGTCCCTCTGATCTCCCTGGGACAGGACTCTGTTGCTTTGTCCATATTTAGATCCTGGTGGCAATCTGGGGCCCCCTCTTGCCACAGCAGAGCAAGAACCATTCTCACAGCTCCAGGGCAGAGGGGAGTGCTTGTGGCAATGCATAGAGCAGAGCACAAGTCAGGAGAGCAGTTAGAGTCTCTCATAAGATCTTGAGAATTGAGGTCCCTGGGAGCATGTCCCAAAACCCCTCAAAAGTTTGGGAAAGTGTGTTAAAACCAGGTCATAGGTTGGGGAAATGAGCAAACAACAGAAAAAAAAAAATGAATCTCAGCACAGACAATTACTTTGGTCCTCAGACCAAAGACCAAAGTCTTCAGAAGATGAAAAATTAAAAGCTTCTGTATTCAGTCCTCTAAAAAAGTATTAATTTGCCTCAGGCTATGGAAGAGCTCAAAAAGATTTCAAAAATCAAGTGAGGGAGGTAGAAGAAAAACTGGGAAGAGAAAAGAAAATGATTCAATTACATAGGGGACTTTCAAACTTTTCTGTTGAAATGACCAGAGAAGAACAGAAAATTTGATCTTCAAATACAGGACTCAGCCAAATCATAGAAAGGATGGACAGGAAAGGCAAATGATGAGAAATTTAATGTTTTTAAATTGCTTGTATTCCTGCATGGGACGATGACAATGGTAACTCATATGTACCTTCACCTTTATTATGGTAGTTAGAAGGAACACATATAGACAAGACACAGGAGGATGTTGAATATGAAGGTCTAATTTATTATGAAGATGAAGTCAATGAGTGAGAAAGGAATGTAATGGAAGAAAGGGAAAGGAGAGGTAGAGTGGGTTAAGCTATTTTATGTAAAAGAGGCAAGAAAAAGCTTTTGCGAAGAGTGGAAGTGGGTAAGGTGAGGGGGAATGCATGAGCCTCCTTTCTCATCAGAGTAGCTCAGAGAGGAAATAACATACACATAATAAGATAGAGGAAATATATCTTATACTAGAGGACAAAGGAGAAAAAAAGGAAGGGAGAAATGGGACACTGGAGAGGATAGTCAGATACAACACACTTTTGAGGAAGGACAGGATGAAAGGAGAGATAGAGAGACTAGAATAACTCAGAGAAGTGAGGAACAGAGTGAAAGGAAATACAGCTAGCAATAGCAACTGTGGGAAAAAATATTGAAGCAATTTCTCTGATGGTCTTATGATGAAGAATGTAACACATTCCAAGACAGAGCGGATGGTATCTGAACAAGACTAAAGTACACTTTTTTCCCCTCTCGTTTTATTTAACTTGAGATTTCTCTATATTTGTGGGGAAAGGGGGGGGGGATTATGTTTACTTTTACAACAAGACTATTTAATAATGTGAAAATAAATTTTAAAAAAAGTAATTTAATCTCTAAATGATAAAATAGGGCCAAATAGAATTATATTGGATACAAAATCAGTTTCTATATTATTGTAATTTGTAACTCACAAATTTATTTCTATAGACACTTAAGTGCCTACTATGTGTATGGCATCATACTAGCTATTAAATATATGAAGATAACGCTTCTCAAAACATCTACATTCCACTAAAGGCATACATGTACAAAACGAAACAACATATAGAAAGTGACATATCAAATTTGTGTTGAATAAATTTGTACATGAACAAATTCAATAAATGACCAAAATGCAAAAAAAAAAGATCATGTAGCTTTTTACATGATTTATTTAGGGATACCAATTTATGATTTCACATAGCCAGTAAGGAGAAAATAAATCAGCTGAAATGTCATGAGGCAAAACCAATTTCCTCAGAACCCAGTTCAAAAAAGAAAAAGGTTCCCAGACTATGGTCATTCTTTTACCCAATTTTTCACTCTGACCCACTGGAATTTCATGCAGATTTTCCCTAATGGTTTCAGTGAGAAGTGAAACAATCCCTTTCTTCTTAAGAGACATATTTTTCAAACTTGTGACATTCTCTTGAACTTTGCAATTGTTTTTGCATGCTGAAGGAAAATCTTAATGTTCCCTTGGTCCATTATGATGGCTAAATAGTGAGATAACATAATACTGGATCAATACTCATCATACAGAAATGGCTACTAAGCTAGAAGGTATGGCTTCCTTCAACTTCTCAGGTAGATACATGTAATTCTAGGACTTCTATGTGAGAGTAGGGTCAAAGAATATCCTTATTTAGAAGGATAGTGATAAAGCAGCTTAGTGGTTGCTCCTATAAAGTAGTTAAAACTGGGAGTTAGCAAGGAAAACTTAATCCTATATATTTGCTCCTCCTTCTTTGCATTTCTTTACCTGACTTTAAAAGAAACTCAATAATCATCTTAAGATGGTTACGTCCAGACTGGTAGTTAATTTGAAAAATTATGAGATCTAGGATCTTTAGTTGATTTAGGATGTATTATGAGAGTTCTCTATAGTCAGTACACAGCTTCTAATCAGAAAAGATGTTGACCACTGAGGAGATGGAATTAACTTTCAGCTTGGCTTGTCATAAGTCATGAACCTGGAGAGAATTGTTGGAAAGTGCAGAATCAAATTAAGATGTAATATATTGATTTAACAAATAGATCAATTGTTCTACCTTTCAACTTCCCAAGATAATATTTCATTAATTATACCATTTTCCTGTTAATTCTTTAAGATTTTCTGTGTATACATACTTGAGAATATTTTGTCTTTGGTATTTCTTTTCTGTAGAAGAATCAAATAGTTGTTTTAACATGATCAACAAAATACATGGAGTTCCTTTCTACTCCTCACCATCAGACTCCCTCCCCTGTTCTCAGTTGCTCTTACCTCAATTAACACTAGTTCTTAGAAAAACATGGAAAAACTTACAGGATCTGATGCTGAGCAAAGGGAGTAGATCTCAGAGAACAATGTACACATCAACAACAACATTATAAGATGAATAACCTTGATGGAAGCAGATGCTCTCGGCAGTCCAGTGAGCTAGGACTACTGTATTTGACTGGCTACGGACTATATTATCCCCAACCAGAGGAAGAAAAATAAAACAAAACAAATACACAGAAAAAAACAACCCTTCTGTTTTGATGAACACGTAACAAAAATTATCTCATGTATCTCTTTCCCTTAATCATAATCCCTTATGCCAAAAATTACTAATTTGTAATCATGTTTAACAAAATATGTATATAAAATGCTAACCTGACTGTTCCCTGCTGGGGGCGGGGAGGGAAGGTGTAGGGAAATTTTGCAACTTGGAAATATGCACATACAAACAGATGAAAATTAATTTTTTAAAAATTAAGACTAGTTCTGCTTAAAAACATTCTTATCTATAATAAAGCAAACCCAGTCCTCATTTATACCTTTCATATTTCCTAGTTATCATCCATAAATAGATAGGTGATAGATAGATTCATAAATACATACATACATAGAAACAGAAATAGAGAGGTAGATAGATAGACAGACAAAAGGCAAGTAATTACTAAAATCAGACACTGAGTTAAATCAGTACAAATAAAATCAAGCAAGATAATGCTCAAAGAGTTTACATTCTAATAAGGAAAGAGAACACATTAAAGGGAACTGGAAAGAGAGGAAGGATATGAGAATGATGGCCAGAGTTAAGGAAGGATTATGTGCAAATACTGAGGAAATAGTAAGATGCCTATTTCTGAAAAAAAAAACATAAAATAAAAGCTTATCTGTCTAATCCCAGCAATCCAATAGTGGCATCTCAGAATCCACTGTGTGGAGTAGGGCAGGGAATAAGATCATAACTGAAGAGAAATCTGATTCCTTTCAGGATTATCTTTACTCTTGCTACAAAGAGTTGGCAAAAAGTACACTTGCCAAAAAAGACTATTTTTGTGGAGAGCTCACAAAAAACAATTATCAGAAAAAGTAATACTGAGATACCCTGAAGGTCTCTCTTAAGAACTTTGGAACTGATTATTCAGCATGGTAGACACTGGCACAGGACTACTCAGCTTTCCCTCATCAAAGAGAGTGCTGTGCTATGAGCAAGGCAGAACAGAAGTATCTTAAAGGAAATGTGAAATGCATCAGTCTAGTGTTCACATACTGTTCACATGGACGATCTGTGTCCATCTTATGGTAGAATTTTCTGAGCTTGTAAGGGTCTGATCAGTCACAGTCAGACACACTGTAACATAGTCTCTAAAATAGTGATGACATTTTAAACTTATATAATGAAGGACAAGAGCCAATCAACTACCACTAATATTTGTTCCAGTTTGGCCAAAGATTCAAAGGAAAGAGAAATGTTTGGTTATGACCAAGGAATCTATCTACCTATAAATATCGTGATATTTAAAACAAAATTTAGAGGAAGACTACACATGAGCCTCAGTAAGTCTAACCATTCATGAACTATTGCCTATACCGGTTTAGGGATATATTGTTTCATATATTAGAAACTGGACAAACTTCCCCAAGCCCTTATTACTTCTAACTTGAACTGTGGTCTCATAGGCTTACCTTAATTTATTTTGCTTCATTTATTATACTTTGCTGTTGTTTGTTTGTTTGTTGTTGTTGTTGATATTGTTGTTCTTTTTAAAGCAAATTGAAGTTTTGTAGTAGTCCTATGTTGTTCCTACAGCATGCACTCACATGGTGTCTCCGTGTCACATTTTGGTCATTCTTATAATATTTCAAACTTTTCTTCTGTTATAGTGATGTGTGATCAGTGATCTTTGTTCTTATTAATGCATTGAATTTGTTTTGGGAGTCCATGAATTATAACCATATAAGAGAGTGAATCTAATCAACTAAGTTGTATGTTTACCTGAGATAGAAAAATATTTAAATTAGGCCAGTTATAACCCTAAAATAGGCCTCTAAGTTTTCAAAGAAATGAAGGGAATATTGTCAGGTTATTATTAGATAGTTAGATAGTTAGATAGATAGATAGATAGATAGATAGATAGATAGGATAGAAGAGAAATTGCATTTCAATAGCTACATTTCTCATTCTGTTAGTATCTTACCATAGACAGGCCCTATGTCGGCTTGATATTATATAGGGGTTTTTTTTGTGAAGATCCTTTCCAAATTTGTTATTATTTATATTATATTACTAAAGCTGTTAATTAAGACTGATAGTACATATTTATTACTTTAAAGTAGTAAATATTATTATTGTTGTTACACTATCATGAAAATAACTCATATAAAGTTGTTATAACGTGAAAAATATCATCAGATATCTGACATATTAATAGTAAACCAGAAAGTGTTAAAAACAAAATTAGGGGTGGCTAGGTGTGCAGTGGATAGAACACTGGCCCTTGGAGTCAGGATTACTTGAGTTCAAATCTGGCCTTAGACATTTAATATTTACCTAGCTGTGTGGCCTTGGGCAAGCCACTTAACCTCATTTGCCTTGCAAAAACCTAAAACAAATAAAATAAATAAAATAAAGTTAAGTAAACTATGTTGTATAAAAGATTGCCATGTGTGGACATTCTTTGTATAAGCAAATATATATATAGATATATGTGTATAATACATATACATACACTGTGTGCATACCCATGCTACATGCATAGATATAGGTTATATGCATTAATATACATAAAGCATGAATATATATCAGTATACATATGCATACAAATATACACATACATCCTACTAATTTTAACACAAAATTTTAGAAGGATGCCTTCAAAACTTTTCTAGGAATAGGTTTTAATATAATAAACTCATAAATAAATGATATATCTAAAGGCATTCTCTAATGGAGAGTCAAAGAAAAAGAATAGAGAATTTATTGAAAATAAAAAAGAAATTGTTAAAAAGCATATAAACATATGCTCAAACTCTTTAATAATCAAAATATTACAAAATTAAAATAAAATTTACCACCCTAGAATGACAAAAACTAATAATACCTTAAAAACCATAAAAAGCCAATATCTTATATATAATGGAAAAACTCATACTTTGATACATTAATAATAATTACATAATCCTGCAAAATTTGCAAACTGCATGACATAGAGTATTTCATTTGAACCTTAAAATAACCCTTAGATATTTTTCAAATGGAGAACTGAAGCTCA
The DNA here is from genome assembly GCF_037893015.1 of Macrotis lagotis. Classification (NCBI taxonomy): domain Eukaryota; kingdom Metazoa; phylum Chordata; class Mammalia; order Peramelemorphia; family Peramelidae; genus Macrotis; species Macrotis lagotis. Next base: position 176,720,833 of record NC_133664.1, on the reverse strand, counting down.
GAAATTCTAATGTCATGTCCAACTTCACATAGCTAGTATAAATCAAGAATAATATTTAGATCCATATTTTCTTGATTTCAAGTATAATACTCCTTTCATTTTAACATGTTACCTCCTATCTGTGTTTGGAACTGCAAACTGGTACATACATCTTGGAGAATACTATTGAAAGGTGCAACAATAAATATAAACCTGATCATATGCTTCAATCTAGTATATCTGTTGGCAGGACCTATTGCAACAGCATAATTTTAAAAAACAAAGGAAAACAATTCTATTTGATATACATATATATATATATATATATATATATATATATATGTATGTGTGTGTATGTGTGTATGTGTGTGCATACTTACATATATATATTTATATAAAACTTACAAGATATAATTATATCATTTTTTATAATGATTAAGTTGAAAGTTCATGGCCATATAGATGAGAAGGAGGAGAAGAAAGAAGAAAAGGAGGAGGAGGAGAAAGAAAAAGGGAGAGAAAAGGAAACAAGGGAGAGGAGGGAGAATGGGAATGGATAGAAGGAGCTTACTGAGAAAAAGGGTGAACTGAGGTGAAATTTGGCAAAACTTTGGTCAAGTCTGGAAGGGGAGACAGGAAAAAAAATATTTTCCTGGATTGCCTGTTTGTGGTTTTTCTGGCCTCTGTTTTATAAAGGCTATGATTTGGAGTAAGATTTTGAACAGTTTTGTGTATTTTATTGAATGTTTTTATTAATCATTTGGATATTCATAATACAAAAGTGAGGATTTGAAAATGAAGGTAAGGAAGAATCTGCTTAATGTGACCAAAAAGATTTTTCCTGTCCCTATCAACTCTCAAAAATGTACCAAAAAAGAATTAGACACAATAAATAGAGCAAATATATAAATCTGCATGTAATCTAAAAAAGTACATTCCCATTTAACACTTTCTGGTTTACATTAATGTGTCAGATATCTGATGATATTTTTCATGTTATGATAACTTTATAGAAGTAATTTTCATGATAGAGAATTAATGGTGAAAAATGGTGAAAAATATTAATCCATAATGTCCTAACTCAGTACCTCTCCCTTAGCAGATTCCACATTTTGTCTAGTCCACTCACAAAAACTCAAAGATAAGTATTTGGGCCCCACTCAAAAACTCCCCCTTTGTTGCAGAAACTTTGTTGAATTGGACTATTAAAGATTATACATATTTCTCAGTATATTTGATAGATTTGACTATGGATTAGAGTAGATGAATATATCAATATAGATGTAGAATATACATATATACATATGTATATTCATATTATATATATGTATATATATACATATATATATATATGTCAGAAATAAAAAACACACAGTTTTAAATACCCTAATAATATAAATTCAATTTGTGGAACACAAATTAAAACCCACCAAAACAAACAAGATTTTATAATTAAATCTTGAAGGATCAGCTAGGTGGATAGAGCACTAGCCTTGGAGTCAGGAGAACCTGTTCAAATCTGGCCTCAGACACTTAATAATTCCCTAACTGTGTGACATTTGGCAAGTCACTTAACCCCATTGCCTTGCCAAAACAAAATCTTTAATAATGAGTGGGTTAAAGAAGAAATAATAGAAATACCAAAATATCTGGGATACATTTAATTCAAATCCATAGAAAAAATATGTTATTCAAACATATATATATATATATATATTTATACAAAATAGAAAATAATATATTGAATATATATTATAAATACATTTAATAAATTAGCAATAACAAAAGCAAGGCATTTAAAATTATGATTGAAATAAATGAGCAGAAAATTAAAAATATTATAGAAATGATAAATGAAACCAAAAGCTTTTTTTCAAAAGACTAACAAACCTCTACCAAATGTAAATAAAAAAGGAAAGATAATCAAATCAGCTAAATAACAAATAGATATGGTGATATCATAGCAAAACCAGTTATTTAACTTATGAAAACATATTTATGGCTTTGCTGGCCACAGTTATATGCCAACAAAAATAGGTAATACAAAAATAGAAAAATACACCAAATAGAAAATTATATTATTCAAAATCAGTAGAGAACATAGATTCTAAGGAAATCACAAAGGTAGAGATTAGAGTTTTAGCAAGGAATACAGCTCAGTCTTGCTAGATTCATGAAAAACTTCTAATAAACTGTTATATATTAGTGAGAAATTATTTTAAAAAATTATTATTCAAAGGTGAATTACAAAAATCACTTCACCAAAATCCTTTTGTGTAAAACACACATTCCTATTACCCAAACCAGAGAGTGTTAAATCAAAAAAAGAACAAGATACCATATAATTAATGAGTATTGATTAAAAATTTAACAAATTCTCCCATTAAATTTTTCATTATGACAAAATTGGATTTCAGCCAGGGATATACAATGATTCAACACTTTTAAAAAATAAATAATTTAATCATATTAAAACAATAACATTCATAAAGCACATTATTATCTCAGTAAATTCAGGAAACTGAATTGTTCACAAAATACAACATTCATTTACTCGTAATCATTTACAAAACATAGATATAATAATTTGTTTTAAGTTCATGAATAGTGTCATTTTCAATAGGTGCCCCCTGGAAATTTTACCAGTGAGATCAGTAGTAAAGCAAGGATGACCATTTTTCTTGCTATTATTTGACATATTTCTGGAAATACTAAGAATAGCAATAAGAATAAAAAGGATAAAAGTCATAAAAATAGGTAAAGATCAGATAAAATTCTACCTAATTACTTATGATATTATGTTTTACTTTGAAATTCACAAAAATTGAATTAATTGGGAAATTAATAACTTTGCCACAATTGTGAGCTACAAAATGGACAAAAACAAAAAGTATATCAATATAATAAAAAGAGACAATGATAGAAAGATATAGAAGAGGAAATAATGTATAAAATATTTGAGAAAAAAAGAGCACCAAAAATATATACATTCAATTAAAAATATTCCTTAAAGAAATAAAAAATAATTTAAAGGACTAAAGGAATATTCAATGCTTATAACTTAGCCATGTTGATATAATAAAAATGATAAGAATAATAAATTTAAATGATCCTTTAATGCTATAATGCTATATACTAAAGAGAAATTAACTGATGAAATTATAAGAAAAATTATTTTGAGAATTTAATATATAAAATATCAAGGGAAATGATAAAAAATGAAAAAATGAGAGACTAGTAAATCTTCAGAACTCAAAATATATTTTAAGGCAGTATCTTTAAAAAATGACATTTTTCAAAGTACCAAAAAGTAGAACAATGAACAGGCTAGACAATCTAAAAACATGGACATCAGTAAACCAATGTCAATAAAACTGAAAACACAAATTTCTTAGGAAAGAAATTCCTGTTTTACAAGATTTACCTGAATAACTAGAAAGCAGACTGACAGAAATTAGGTTGATATCAATATTTTGAACTATATTATATGATGAATTCAAAATAAAACTTGATTTCTTCAAATATACCACTAAAATAAAATGAGAAAAGAAACAAATTTTATTCTTTTCATAGCTATATGTAGGGGATTATTTTTTCCTAGAAATTGGCAGTAGCAAAAAAATAAACTATGTAAAGAAAATAGTGTAATAAAAATACCAAAATAATGCATATAGGAGAAGTGGCCCAAATGGGAAAAATATTATTTTATATAGAAAACTAACAGAAATATATAATATCAAAAATTGATATCAAATATGTATATATAGAGAAGGGATAGAAAAGGGATCTATCCATTTGAACAAATAATTCTCAAAACACTTAAAAAACCACCAATAGCAAGATGAAGTAATGCTCCAAATCATTAATAATAAGAAAAGTGTACAATAAAATCAGCCTGAGATTTTACTGTCCCCCAGAAAATTGGAAATGAGGAAAGATCAGATTTATCAAGGTTGAAGAAATTATTAGAAGATTAAGACATTAATTAACTAATTGTTGATGGAGTTATGAATATAGCATTTTTAGAAATCAGTTTAGAATTATGAAAATAAACCTACTAAAATGATCATCACCTTCAGAACAGAGTTTCCGTATCTAGACATGTACCTAAAGCAGGATAGTAATAAAAGTAAAGGCTGTTTCAGTTTATAGGTCTTCTCATCCACCTACATATTATTTGTATCTGTCATTTGTTACAGAACAACTATAATACATTATATTAATGTACTATATTACATGATGGGTGTCTACTTTTTTGTTAGTTCATTTCTTCCCCCAAAAAATACTTTTTTATAAATATTTTCATGGGGAGGTAGATTCAAGATGGCAGTGTATTGGCAAGGACTTGCTGTATCTCTCATTCAAACACCTCCAAATACCTGTACATAGCGACTCAACAACTTCTGGAGCATGAGAACCCACAAAAAAAAAAGATGAAATGAAACAATTTTCCAGCCCAAGACAATTTAGAAGGCCAGCAGGGAAGGCCTGTTGAACTAGGGTGAAAGAGGATCACAATCCAGCACAGGTACTTCCAGAAGAGTCTGTATTCAAGGAATGGGCAGTAGAGTGACTGGATGAGGGGTACTGGTCATGGTATACCACCATAACAAAGATAACTTACAAGATCATCAGAAAAGTCTATTATACCAGGTGAAAGAGAAGAACAGTTCATCCCAGTTCAGGGCAAGGCAACCACAACCCCAACAAACCAGGAGTAGATCTTGGGAGCAACTGAATAAGTTGCAGTATAAGCTACTTCTAGGGCTCTCATCAAACAGACGGTATATAATTAACAATTGATCAGGAAATTAGAGATACGCTAGCACAGAGGCTGGACTCTAGCTTTGTGCATTCTTGTATTCTGGGTGACAGTCCTAGTTCTCAGTTCAAGAGAAAGGTTGAGCACTAGCACCCCTGGGTTTGCTGCTTCAGGGGAGTGGGAACCCTCATCACAGTTCCAGACAGAATAAAGTGTCATCATTCACAACCAAAGCACAGGTCAGGAGAGTAATAACTACATCTATTTAGATCATATAACCTTGGAAGAACTAAAAACTTGCAAGCCCCTAAAAGTATTTCTGAAAATAGTTGCATAAAAATATAGGAACATGGGCCAGTACTGGAAATACCCTGGAAATAGAGCCCTACTTCATCAAAGAGTTAAAATTGAGACAGGGAAATAGAGGAATCAGACAAAATATCTGGCCATAGAAAATTACTACAGTGAGAAAGAAGATCAAAACACACACACTCAGAAGATAACAAAGTCAAAGCTCCTATTTACAAAGCATCCAAGAAAAAAATATGAATTGGTCTCAGATAATGGAAGAGCTGAAAAAGGATTATGAAAATCAATTAAGAGGAGAGGAGAAGTTGGGAGGATAAATAAGAATAATTCAAGAAAATCATGAAAAATCAATCATAGCTTAGAAAAGGAGATGCAAAATAAACTGACAAAAATAATGCCTTAAAAGCCAGTATAGATCAAATTATAAAGGAAGTAAAAAGGGAGGGGGGTGGAGGCAAGATGGCCAGATGAGAATAGCCTTTCCTCTTAGAAAATATTCCAAAATCCTTAAAATTATGGCCCTGATAATATTTTCGACACACAGAACACACAGAAAAATCCAATGAGGCAATTCTCCAACCCAAGGCAACCTGGAAAATCATGGGAAAAACTCTGTTCTATGGGGGGTGGAGGGGGTGGCAGCACAACCAGGATTATCACACCAGAGTGAAGCAGCTCCAGGCTTCCCAGAAAAGCCTGCTGGGAGCCTAGATGCCTAGGTCAGGTAGAGAACTGACTCCCTGCAGCAGAAGCAGTTTCCTGACCTGGTAACCCAGGGAACACCAAGCACAACTTCAAAGATTAGCAGGGAAACCTCTGACAAAATGATTAGGAGCCAACATGTCCCTCAACAAAGCCATGGGCATCAGCATGACTGCCCAGATCCCAGGAAATGGAAGCAAGCACACAGAGCCACCCAGTAGTTAGCCATCTGGCAGCAAATTGTCTAGAAGCTGTGACTAGAGTACTCAGCCCAGGGAAGGTAGAGGGGTGGGGGAGACTGTTGAGGTTTCTCCTCTGGCCCTGGAACAGGACTCTTGATTTTTGTCCATATTCAGATCCTAGCTGCAGGAGCAACTAGGAGCACCCCATTGCCATCCACAGACCAGAACATAGTCAGGAGAACAATCAGAGCCTAACATACAGTGGTTATTGTGGGGGTCTCAAAAGCTCAGGAAACAACCCAAAACAGACACAGGCTAGGGAAATGAGCAAACAGGGGAGAAAAAGGAACCTAAGTACAGACAATTATTTTGGTCCCATTGAGGATCAAAACACACAGTCAGAACATGAGAAAGTTATAGCTTCTGCAGCTAAATCCTCCAAGAAATATAGAAGTTGGGCTCGGGCCAACTTAGAGCTCAAAAAAGATTTTGTAAATCAAGTAAGGGAGGTAGAAGAAAAGTTTGGAAAAGAAATGAAGGAGATTCAGCTAAAACATGAAAAATAAGGGAACAGATTAGTCAAGGGGATCAAAAATTTCTGAAGAAAATAACATAATAAAACTATCTTAGGTCAAATGGAAAAAAAACAGTTGAAAAAGTTAATGAGGAGAAAAATACCTTATAAACCAGAATTGGCCAGAGGGAGAATGAGCTAAGAAAGCTCTCTGAAGAAAACAACTCCTACAAATGTAGAATGGAGATAAAGGAAGCTGATGACTTTGAAAGAAATCAAGACACAATAAAACAATGTCAAAAGAATGAAAAATTAGAAGAAAATGTGAAAAATGTTATTGAAAAAACAATGGATCTGGACAACCAATCCAGGAAAAACAATCTAAAAATGAATTGAGCTACCCAAAAGTCATGATCAGAAAAAGAGCCTTTACCTCCTTTTTAAAGAATTTCTACAGGAAAATTATCGTGATATACCAGAAGCAGATGGCAAAATAGAAATTGAGAGAATCCACTGATCTCTTACTGAAAAAAAAGATTAAAAAAAACTCCCAGGAATATCACAGCAAGTTCCAGAACTCCCAAGTCAAAGGGAAAATACTACAAGCAGCCAGAATAAAACAATTCAAATATTGATTACACAGGACTTAGTAGCATCCACATTAAGGGCTTATAGGGCTTGGAATGTAATAGTCCAGAAAGCAAAAGAGCTTGGAATGCAACTGAGAATCAACTACTCAGCAATACTGCACATCTTCTTCAATGGGAAAAGATGAACTCTCAATGAAATGGGAATTTCAAATGTTCTTGTTGAAATGACCAGAGCTTCTGGCCAAGATGGCAGAGAGAAGACAGGCACAGTTCTAAAGCCTCCTGATTTTCCCCATCTATCATATAAAACAAACCTCTTAATAGAAATCCAACCCACAAAACCCAGAAAGAAAAGTCAGGAGAACCTCAGGATTTATCTCCCTCAGCAGCATTGGAGAAATTCGGGGGGTGAGTCTGGGCAGAGGGCAGATCAGCCCTGATCAACCAGATTAGCAGCTGAATTGGAGCCAGCGAGTCTGAGGGCCCAATAGGTGGACCTGCCAGATCAGCAGTGGAGCTAGATGACGGGGGCTTGAGTCAACTAGGGAGCAGAGGCATTGGCATTGGTGCTGACCCTCTGGAGCTTGCCAACAGGGCTGGGGAGAGAGTTCCAGTGCAGGATAGCTGTAGACACACCATCCCTGGGCTCCTCTGGTCTGAGGAAGTCTGAGTCCATGCCTTCTTTGCAGCTGAGACCACTTCCTGGAACAAACAATTGCAAACTACTTCTGCCTCAGGCACAGGTGTGTGAGCTGAAGAACTAGCCCAGCTGACAACAGAGAGAGGAATGGCATGGGGCTAGAGTAAAGCTGACCACTGATTGAAGGCTAAAGGATTCATTACCTCCAACTCCTCCCTACAAGCTAAGGGAGAAGGCCTCAATCAAGGTCACAGAAACTCCAAAGAAAGCAACCAGCACCTCCTACTGGCCAGCCAGAGAAATAGCATTCAATGAGTAGAGCCTCTAGCAATCCCAAGCCCCTGTGAACAAGCCCCTCCCCAACTCAAGGTCTTAGCAAGATGAAGAAGTGTCAGCAGAAAAGAGGATTCATCTTGGAAGGGAAAGACCCTAACTCAGAGAGACCTAGAACCTCTGAAGAGAATATGACCTGGTCTTCAGTACAGAAAGACTTCCTTGAAGAAATAAGGGAGTAGTTTAAAAATCAACTGGACAATTTGGGAGAGACAATACCTTGCAACAAAAAAACAAATCCTTAAAAAATGCAATTGGACAAATACAAAATGAGAATAATTCTCTCAGATCATCAATAGGACAAATACAAAATGAGACTAACTCTCTCAGATCCTCAATTGGGCAAATGGAAAGCTCTTTCAAAAGTACAATGGACCAATTGGAAAGGGAGTTGCAAAATGTTAATGAAGAAAACTACTCTCTAAAAAAAGAATGGAGTCTGCATAAACTAATGACTCCATGAGACAGCAAGAAACAGTTAAACAAAACCAAAAAAATTGAAGAAAATATAAAATACCTCATCAGTGAAACCACTGACCTTGAGAATAGGTCGAGGAGGGGCAACCTGAAAATTATTGGACTTCCTAAAAACATTGAAGAGAAAAAAAAGCCTGAACTTAATATTACAGGATCTAGTGATGGAAAACTGCCCTGATATCATGGAACCAGAGGGCAAAGAAGTTATTGAAAGAATACATCAGTCCCCTCCAGAAAATGTTCCTAAAATGAAAACACCAAGGAATATTGTAACCAGATTCCAGAATCATCAGATAAAAGAGAAAATCCTGCAAGCAGCCAGAAACAATTTAAATAACAAGGAGCCACAGTAAGGATTACAAACGACCTGGCTGCATCAACATTAAGGGATCAAGGGGCCTAGAAGGAGATATTCTGAAAAGCTTGAGAGCTGGGAATGCAGCCAAGAACCCACTATCCCACAAAGCTGAGCCTTCTCTTCCAGGGAAAAAGATGGACATTTAACTAAATGAAAGAATTCCAAAAGTTCCTTATGCAAAGACCAGAGCTAAATAGGAAAATTGGACATCAAACAAGTTCAAGAGACACATGAAAAGGTTAAATGGGGGGGGGGGGTAAAAAAACCCTGCTATCCAATAAGTTGAAACTGGCTATATTCCAGCATGGAGAAAAGATTAAAAGATTAACATAAATCTTGAGAATTGTAACTCTAAAAGAGAGAGAGAGAGAATATACCTAGCCAGAAGTAATGTACATTCATGACCTATCCATTAGACTGCTATCCAATGGAATGTAACTGGCTTTAACCCCACTTGGGAGAAAGACTCTAATAACTCTCAAGAATTTTAACTCTATTAGACAGAATGAACTTAGCTAGAAGTGACAGATACCCAGAAATTTCTATGACTCAGACAGAATGATCTAAAATACACTACCTCATTAAAAAGGGGGGAAAGGAAGGAGACGAGAAGATGGAGGGGATTGAATGGGGTAAATCTCATTACACTAAGAGGTAAAAAATATCTATGGTAATAGAGGGGAAGAAGGGAGGAGATGAGAAACACCTGAATCTTCTTCTCCTCAGACTTGGCTTAAAGTCAATTTATACATACTTAGTTAACTTAAAAAACATCTAACCTTTCAAGGATTAAAAGTGGAAAAAGGGGAGGACGGAGAAAGGGTGGGGGAGTGGAGAAAAAAGGGGAACTAACAAAAGGAAGGGAAGGGAAAAGGGGGAAAAGGGAAAGGTGAAAGAAAGGGGAGGGGTGATATAGGAGGGCAAACACACTGAAGGGGGTGGTATTCAGAAGAAAATACTGGGGAATACTGATAAAGGGAGGGGAAGGGGGAAAAATAAAAACAGAGGGAAGAAAGCATGGAGGGCAATAAAGAAAAAGTAATCATAACCTTGAATGTGAATGGGATGAACTCTCCTTTAAAACATAACAGAATAGCAGAGTGGATTGAAACCCAGAATCTGACAATATACTGCTTACAAGAAACTCATTTGAAGCAGAGAGATACACATAGAGCAAAGGTAAAAGGTTGAAGTAAAATATATTTTGCTTCAGCTGAAGTAAAGAAAAGCAGGGGTAGCAAACCTTATCTCAGACAACGCAGCAGCAAAAATTGATAGCATTAAAAGAGATAAGGAAGGAAACTTGATCCTCCTAAAAGGTATCATAGACAATAAAGCTAGTTCAAAACTGAATATATATACACCCAATGGGACAGCATCCAAATTCTTAGAGGAGAAGCTGAAAGAACTACAGGAAACCATAGAGAGCAAAACTCTACTAGTGGGAGACCTCAACCTGGCATTCTCAGATCTAGATAAATCGAATCATAAAATAAGCAATAAAGAAGTTAATGAGGTAAGTAAATTGTTAGAAAAACTAGATCTGTTAGACTTATGGAGGAAATTGAATGGGGATAGAAAGGAAGATACACTTTTCTCTGCAGTACATAGAACTTATACAAAACTTGACAATGAACTAGCACATAAAAACCTAATGATCAACTGCAGAAAGGCAGAAATAGTGAATGCATCTTTCTCAGATCACAATGCAATAAAAGTCAAATGTGATATTGGGCCAAGGAGAAATAGACCCAGAACCAATTGGAAACTGAATAACCTCATTTTAAAGAATGAGTGAAACAAAAAACAAATTATAGAAAGAATTAACCATTTTATCCTAGATAATGACAATAATGAAACAACATACCAAAACCAATGGGATTCACTCAAAGCAGCTCTCAGGGGATATATTATAGCTTTAAATACTTACATGAATAAATTAGAGAAATAGGAATTCAATTAACTAAACATATGGCTACAAAATTAGAGAAAGAACAAATTAAAAATCACCAGTTAAATACCAAATTAGAAATTCAAAAAACCTAAAGGAGAAATTAATAAAATTGAAAGAAAAAACACTATTGAATTAAATAAAGCCAAAAGTTGGTATTATAAAAAACCAGTAAAATTCATAAACCCCTGGTCAATTTGACTAAAAAAAGAGGAAGAAGAAAATCAAATTGCTGTATCATAAATTAAAAGAGTGAACTCACCACCAATGAGGAGGAAATTAAAGTAATAATTGAAAATTATTTTGCCCAACTCTTTGCCAATAAATTTGATAATGTAAGTGAAATGGATGAATATTTACAAAAATATAAGTTGCCCAAGTTAAATGAAGAGGAGATTAAATACCTAAACAACCCTATCTCAGAAAAAAGAAATTCAACAAGCCATCATTGAACTCTCCAAGAAAAAACCTCTAGGGCCTGATGGATTCACAAGTGAATTCTTCCAAACATTTAAGCAACAATTGGTTCCAATTCTATAAAAACTCTTTGGAAAAATAGGGAAAGATGGAACTCTGCCAAACTCTTTCTATGAAATCAACATGGTGGTGTTACATGAACCAGGAAGAGTTAAAAACAGAGAAACATCTCCCTGATGAATATAGATGCAAAAATCTTAAATAAAATCTTAGCAAAATGATTACAACAACTCATCACTTGGATAATACATTATGATCAAGTAGGATTTGTGCCAGGAATGCAGGGTTGGTTCAATATTAGGAAAACTGTTAGTATACTCAATTATATCAACAATAAGCCTATCAGAAATTATATGATCATATCAATAGATGCTGAAAAAGCTTTTGACAAAACACAGCATCCCATTCCTACTAAAAAAAACTAGAGAGTGTAAGAATAAATGGATTGTTCCTTAGAATAATTAACAGTATCTATCTGAAACCATCAACAAGCATTATATTCAATTCAATAGGGAGAGGCTAGAGGCATTCCCAATAAGAACAGGAGTGAAACAAGGGTGCCCATTATCACCACTACTATTCAATATTGTATTAGAAATGTTAGCTTCAGGAATTAGAAAAGAAAAAGAAATTGAAGGAATTAGAATTGGGAAGGAAGAGACAAAAATCTCACTCTTTGCAGATGACATGATGGTCTACCTAGAGAATCCCAAGAAATCATCCAAAAAGCTACTGGAAACAATTAGAAATTTTAGCAAAGTTACAGGATATAAAATAAACCATCATAAATCATCACCATTTATATATATGTCTAGCAAGATACAACAGGAAAAGCTAGAAAGAGAAATCCCATTCAAAGTAACCTCAGACATTATAAAATACCTGGGAGTCTATTTTCCAAGACAAACTCAGAAACTTTTTGAAAACTATTATAAAACACTTCTCACACAAATTAAATCAGATTTAAATGACTGGGAAAATATCAACTGCTCATGGACAGGTAGAGTTAATATAATAAGAATGACAATTCTACCAAAACTAAGCTACCCGTTTAATGCCCTACCAATCAAAATTCCAAAAAAATTATTTTAATGAGTTAGAAAAAATTGTAAGTAAATTCATATTGAGAAATAAAATGTCAAGAACAAAAGTGCAAAAGTGCAAAAGAAGGTGGCTTAACCCTACCTGATCTAAAATTATATTATAAAGCTTCAGTCATCAAAACTGTTTAGTATTGGCTAAGAAATAGAGTGGGAGGGGGCAACTAGGTGGCGTAGTGGACAAAGCACCAGCCCTGGAGTCAGGAGTACCTGTGTTCAAATCAGGTCTCAGACACATAATAATTACCTAGCTGTGTGGCCTTGGGCAAGCCACTTAACCCCGTTTGCCTTACACAAACCTAAAAAAGAACCCAAAATAGAGTGGTGGACCAGTGGAATAGACTAGGTGCAAAAGCAGGAGATGATCATAGTAATCTGCTGTTTGAAAAACCCAAAGAGTCCAGCTATTAGGATAAAAACTCCCTCTTTGATTAAAACTACTGGGATAATTGGAATTTAGCATGGAAGACACTTAGATTAGACCAACACCTAACACCATTTATAAAGATAAGATCTAAATGGTTACAGGACTTAGACATAAAAAAACAATACTGTAAGCAAATTAGAAGATCAAAGACTAATTTACCTATCAGATCTATGGAAAGGGAAGCAGTTTATGATTAAGAAAGAGTTGGAGAACATCACCAAAAACCAACTAGATCATTTTGATTACATTAAATTAAAAAGCTTTTGCACAGATAAAACCACTGTAACCAAAAGCAAAAGAAATGAAGTAAATTGGGAAACAATCTTTACAACTGATGATTCTGACAAAGGACTCGTTTTCAAAATATACAGAGAACTGTGTCATATTTTTAAAACAAAAAGCCATCCCCCAATTGACAAATGGTTAAAGGATATGCAAAGGCAATTTACAGATGAGGAGAGCAAAGCAATCCATAGCCATATGAAAAATTGCTCTAAATCATTAATTATTAGAGAAATGCAAATTAAAGCTTCTCTGAGGTACCACCTCACAACTCTCAAATTGGCCAATATGACCAGAAAGAATAATTATCATTGTTGGAAGGGATGTGGGAAATTTGGGACACTATTACACTGTTGGTGGAGCTGTGACTCATCCAACCTTTCTGGAGAACTATTTGGAACTATGCCCAAAGAGCAACAAAAATGTGCATACCCTTTGACCCAGCAACACCACTACTGGGTCTATACCCTGAAGATATGATGAAAAAGGGTCAAAACATCACTTGTCCAAAAATATTTATAGCAGCCCTGTTTGTGGTGAAAAAGAATTGTAAATCAAGTAAATGTCCTTCAAATGGGGAATGGCTTAGCAAACTGTGGTATATGTATGTCATGGAACACTACTGTTCTATTAGAAACCTGGGGTGACAGGATTTCAGGGAAGCCTGGAGGAATTTGCATGAACTGATGCTGAGTGAGATGAGCAGAACCAGAAAAACACTGTATACCCTAACAGCAACATGGGGGTGATGTTCAACCTTGAAGGACTCAGTCATTCCATCAGTGCAACAATCTGGAACAATTTTGGGCTGTCTGCAAAGGAGAGTGCCATCTGTATCCAGATAAAGAGCCATGGAGTTTGAACAAAGTTCAAGCACTATTCCCTTTAATTTAGAAAAAAAAACAAATATCTTATTGTCTGATCTTGTTACCTCTTAGACTTCTTGTCTCTTCCTTAAGGATATGCTTTCTCTCTTATCACACTCAATTTGGATCAATGTACAACATGAAAACAAAGTAAAGACTGACAGATTGCTTTCCTTGGGGATGGGAGGGAGGGAAGTAAGATTAGGGATTGTAAAACTCAAATAAAATCTTTAATTAAAAAAACAATTTAAAAATTAAATTAAAAAATTAAAAAAAAAAGAAATTACCAGAGCGGAACAGAAAGTTTGGTGGTGGGATTGAGTGGCCTGTCAGGGACCACAGAGATGGGTGGTTGCTGGGTCTCTGAGATGGGATGTAGGCTTGGCACCTCTTGGCCCCAGGGCCAGTGTTCTGTCTCCTGTGCCTCTTGGCTGCCCTACAACATATTTTAGAAGAGGGACAGAGTGAATGGAGCAAGAAAATATAATAGATGCTAGTGGGGAGGAATGGATGGAGGGAATTACAATCAGCCACCACAGCTGTGGAAGTAATTTCTCTAATGGACTTATGATAAAGAATGTGATCCACCACAGAGACAGAACTAATGTTATCAGAACATAGATTACGGCACAATTTTTTCTCTTTCTTTCACTTTATTTCTTGTGAGATATTATTTATTTTTATGGGGGGAGGAGGGATTATGTTCACTCTTACAACAATGTATAAATAAATAAAAAGTAAATTTGTAATTAAAAAAGAGCAAGAATGGTTTCATCTTAGCTTTTAGATGCCTGCCATCTTGCCTAGCGACTGGCACAAAACTTAAATATCTGTTGAATTGAATTGAATTCAATTGAATGGATCACTTGACCTCAAGGTGCCTCTCCCCATTAATTTAGTTACTAGCTCCTTGATAGCCCCACATCTTGCATCAAATGAGATGATGGTTATAAAATTACTAAGCATAGTCAATGGTATGTAATAGGTGCTTAATAAATGCTCATTTCCTTCCTTTCAAAAAAAAAGGTTAAAAAAAAATGCCAATAAGGAAGAATGCCTTTAAAAGAAGAATTGACTAATTTGAAAAAGAATGACAGAAATTCACTGAAGAAAAAAGATCTTGAAAAGTAGAATTAGGAGAAGCCAGGATGGCAGCATGAGGACAACATTTCCCAGGAACTCTCTTCCAAAATATTCCAAAAGCTTTTAAATTATGACTGTAACTAAATTTTCAAGAAACAGAATTCACAGAAAGTTTCAGTGAGGCAATTCTCCAGCCCACGGTAACCTGGAAGAGAGTGGGAAGGCTCTGTTCCACAGGTTTGTAGGGAACAGCAGCACAGCCAGAATCACAGGGTGGGAGTGAAGGAGTTTGAGCCTTTCAGGGCCATTGGGTCACTGGGAGTGCTGGATCATGGCAGCAATAACAGTTTCCTGACCTGCCAGCCCAGGGAACACCAAGCACATCTTGGAAGATCAGTGGAAAAAACTCTACCAGAGTGAACACAGAGCCCAGGTCAGCATGGCCCTCAGTGCGACCCAGATCCCAGGAAATGGAAGCGGGCCCACAGACTGCCTGGCAGGGAGCCACCCAGCATCAGCTCCCAGAGCAACCAGCCCACAGAGGGTAACAAGGTAGGTGAGACTGTTGAGGTCTCCCCTCTATCCCTGGGATAGGACTGGTCCTTTGACCATATTCAGATCTTGGTCACAGTCTGGGCCCCCATACTACCATAGCACAGCAAGGACCCTTCCCATAGTTCCAGGACAAAGGGATGTGCTTGTGATCATCCACAGAACAAAGCACAGGCCAGGAGAGTGTCAGAGCTTCCCTTAAGACCTTGAAGGAACTGAGGGAGGTCCTTGCAGGAGTACCCAGTAACAACTCAAAAGCTTGGTAAGCACTCAAAAAACAGGGCACAACCTGGGGAAATGAATAAGCAAAACAAAAGGATCCTAACCATAAACAATTACTTTGGTCCTAGGGAGGATCAAAATACATACTCAGAAGATGACAAAGTCCAGGCTTCTGTATCCAAAGCATCTTAGAAAAATAGGATTGGGTTCAGGCTACAGCAGAGCTCAAAAAAAGATTTTGAAAATCAAGTAAGTAGAGGGAAAATTGGGGAGAGAAATGAGATAGGTACAGGAAAAACATGAAAACCAACTTAGTCAAGGAGATCCAAAAAATGGTGAAGAAAACACCATGTTAAAAACCAGTTTAGGTAAATTGGAAAAAGCAGTGCAAAAAGTCATGAGAATACCTTAAAAGCAGAATTGGCCAGGTGGAAAGGGAGATAAGAAAACTCTCTCTGAAGAAAACAACTCTGTCAAATGTAGAATGGAGCTAAAGAAAGCCATTGCCATTGTGAAGAATCGAGAAACAATAAACAATATCAAAATAATGAAAAACTAGAAGAAAATGTTAAATATTTCATAGGAAAAACAACTGACCTACAGAACAGATGAAGAAGGGACAATTTAAAAAATTTTAGGCTACCTGCAAGTCATGACCATGAAAAGAGCCTTGATGTCATTTTATTTATTTGTTTATTTGTTTGTTTGTTTCTTTATTTTGAATTTCACAATTTTCCCCTAATCTCACTTCCCTCCCCCTCCCCCTACAGAAGGTAGTCTGATAGTCTTTACATTATTTCCATGCTATATAGTGATCTAAATTGAATGAATTGAGAGAGAAATCATATCCTTAAGGGAAAAAAAATATAGGAGATAGTAAAATTACATAATAAGATAATTTTTTTAAAATTAAAGTTAATAGTCTGGTCTTTGTTCAAACTCAACAATTCTTTCTTTGGATACAGATGGTATTCTCCATCACAGATATCCTAGAATTGTCCCTGATTGCTAAACTGATGGAATGAGCAAACGCATCAAGTCCAAGTTGTTGTTATAGGGTACAATATTCTTCTGGTTCTGCTCATCTCCCTCAGCATCAGTTCATGCAAATACTTGCAGGTTTCCCTGAATTCCTATTTCTCCTAGTTTCTAATAGAACCATAATAGTATTACACAACATCCCTATACTACACTTTGTTCATCCATTACCCAATTAATGGACTCAATTTCCAACTCTTTGCCACCACAGAGTTGCTATGAATATTTTTATACAAATAATGGTTTTACCCTTTTTCATGATCTCTTCAGGGTATAGACCCAGTAGTGGTATTGCTAGATCAAAGAGTATGCACATTTTTGTTGCCTTTGGGGTATAATTCCAAATCCAGAAAGGCTGGAGGAGTTCACAGTTCCACCAACAATGTATTAGTGTTCCAGATTTCCCACATCTTTTCCAAAATTGATCATTGTCCTTTCTGGTCATATTGGACAATATGATAGATATGAGTTGGTACCTCAGAGCTACTTTAAATCACATTTCTCTAATCAGTAAAGATTTAGAGCAATGTTTCATGTGATTATAGATCACTTGATTTCCTCATCTGTAAATTGTCTTTGCATATCCTTTGACCATTTGTCAATCAGGGAATGGCTTTTTTTATAATTTTATTCTCTATACATTTTAGAAATAAATCCTCTGTCAGAAATACTAGTTGTAAAAATTGTTTCCCAATTTACTACTTTTTTATCTTGGTTACAGTGGTTTTGTCTGTGCAAAAACGTTTTAATTTAATACAATCAAAATGGCAGTCCAGTTTGTTTTTAATGTTATTCTCCATATCTTCATTGTTCATAAACTGCTTTCCTATCCATAGATCTGACTATTCCTTGAGCTACTAGTTTGCTTATAATATTGTCTTTTATGGCTAAATCTTGTGTCCATTTTGTTCTTATCTAGCTTTAGGGTGTGAGGTGTTGGTCTAATCCAAGTTTCTGCCATATGACCTTTCAATTTTCCCAATAGTTTTTATTGAAGAGAGAGATTTTATTCCAAAAGGTGGACTCTTTGGGTTTATCAAACAGCAGATTACTATAATCATTTTCTACCATCTCTTTTGTACCTAGTCTATTCCACTTGATCCATACTATTTCTTAGCCAATACCAGACTGTTTTGATGATTGATGCTTTATAATGTAGTTTTAGATCTGGTAGGGCTAAGCCACTCTAGAGGCCCAGTCCCTGGGAGTGATATTCACATATTTTTGGTGACTTTTTTCCATCAGATATATGTATGTATTTTTGCTTATTGTATGGATTTGTTGGCTCTCCAGTGAACCCTGACCTGGATAATCTGTAGCTCCAGAGGTGTTTGTAAAAGTTTTTTTGATAGAGAAGTATGGAGATTTCTAAGAACAGATATTGTAAATTTACCCAGGAAATGGTGAAACTGGGTCTTCTTTAACCAATCTTTCCTGAGATAAGTTTTTGCTATAAAAAAGTCTGAGTTTCAGGCGGCTAGGTGGCATAGTGGATAAAGCACTGGCCTTGGAGTTAGGAGTACCTGGGTTCAAATCCAGTCTCAGACAATTAATAATTACCTAGCTGTCTGGCCTTGGGCAAGCCACTTAACCCCATTTGCCTTGCAAAAAAAACCTAAAAAAAATCTGACTTTACAAAAATAAAGTTGGTAGATTTTTACATCCCAAACTGGCATGTTTGGGTATGTTTTTCTACTCACTGACTCTCAAAAGTTCATGTCCAGATCTACACCAGAGCTATCACAGGTGGTAAGCCACCTTCTTTTGCCCTGGAGAGTTTTTCTTAGGGAGTTTATTGATGGCTTGTTGAATTTCCTTTTTTGAGATAGGGTTATTCAGCTATTAAATTTCTTCTTCATTTAACCTGGGCAACTTATATTTTTTAAATAATTCATTCATTTCACTTAGATCATCAAACTTATGAGCATACAGTTGGGCAAAATAATTATAAATTATTACTATAGCTTCTTCCTCATTGGTGGTGAGTTCACCTTTTTCATTTATAATACTAGCAATTTGATTTTCTTTCTTTTCTTTATCAAATTAGTCAGAGGTTTGTCGAATTTATTTTCATAAAACCAACTCTTGGTTTTATTTATTAGTTCAATGGATTTTTTGCTTTCAATTTATTAATCTCCCTTTTAATTTTTAGAATTTCTAATTTGATAATTAATTGGGAATATTTAATTTGTTCTTTAATTATTTTAGTTGCATATTTAGTTAATTGATTTTCTCTTCCTCTAATTTATTCATTTAAACATTTAAAGATATAACATATCCCCTGACAACTTCCTTGGCTGTATCCTTCTAGGAAGTTTTCTATGGACCCCCATTTTGACTGGGCTTTCTTCATTTTCCTAAGATCTTGTGTTGGGGGGGGGGGGAATCTGGTTCACAGAGGTTTGGTGTTGAGATCCCTAGAGGCTTTGCTCACTGGGTTTAGTAACTCAAAGTGGGCCAGCCAATAGGGGAGGCTGGTTGCTCTTTTTGGAGTGTCCGTGACTTTGATTTGAGGCCCTCTCCCTAGGCCTGGAGGGGTTGTTTGGTTCTGCTGTATACTGTTATCTTAGAACAATGTCAGCTGAGCCCTGGGGTGAGGCAGTTAATCTCCCTATTCTGCTGAGGGAGCTCTGCTGCCCATACCTGAGGCAGGAGGGAAGGTGGGGGGGAGGCACTGTTACTGTGTTTGTTCTAGGAAGAGGACTCCACTGAAATGAAAGTATGGAGTTTGTGGTAATTCAGACAAGCCAAGCCCAGCAGATTGGCATCCAGCCATACTCTGTTACTCTCTCTACTGAACTTGCCCTCCAGCCCTGCTGAAGCTCTCCAGAATACTGCTCCCAAAGCCAAAACTTCCATGACTTAGTTATTTCTCTGCCCATGGCTCCCACATTCAAAGCCTCCAGGACTGATTTTAGGATAATCCAGGTCTTACCCCACCCCTGCTGGCTCTCTGATCTCTGCCCCCAACCTACCCATGATCCCCGGAGAAACACCTTTTTGTAGATATTCTTCTCCTAGCTTCTTTTTTCTGGGTTTTGTCAATTGAATTTCTGTTAAGAGGTTTGATTCATATTAGTTCTGAGGGAAATACAGGAGACCTTACCACAGTGCTTGTCTTCTCTCCACTATCTTGGTGAAAAGTTCCATTGACTTAATCTTTAAAGAATTTCTACAGGAAAATTGCCCTGAAATCCTAGAAGCAAAGGGTAAAATAGAAAATGAGAGAATTCACTGATCTCCTGCTGAAAGAGATAAAATAAATGACCTTCAGGAAAATTATAGATAAATTCTAGAATTCCCTATTCAAAGGGAAAATTTAACAAGCAGTCAAAATGAAACAATTCAAATATCATGCGGCTATAGTCAGGATTTCACAGGTCTAAGCAGCATCTACATTAAGTACTCATAGGGTATGGAATATGATTTTCTGGAAAGCAAAAGAGCTTGGAATGCAACCAAAAATCAATTACCCAGCAAAACAGAACATTCTCTCCCAGAGAAAAGATGAACATTCAATGAAATAGGGGAATTTCAAGTGTTCCTGTTGCAATGACCAGGGTTGAACAAAAAGTTTGATCTTCAAGTATAGACTCAGATGAAGCATAGAGAGGGTTGTGAGAAGAGTAAATTATGAGGATTTAATGATGTTGAACTGCATGTATTCATGCATGGAAAGAACATATTTATAATACTCATATGAACCTTTTCATTTAATAGAGCAGGTAGAAGGAGCATACTTAGACAAGGCACGGGAGGGAGTTGATTTTGAAGGAATAATATATTGTTTAGAAAGGAGTCAATAGGTGAAAATTGAATGTACTGTGAGAGAAGGACATGAGGAAAAAGGGGCTAAGATATTTCATTTAAAACAGTCAAGAAACTGCTTTTTCAATGGAGTGGAATGGTGGAAGGTAAGGGTGAATGAAGAAGCCTTCATTTTCATCAGAAATGTCTCAGAGAGGAAACAATATATACACTTAATAGTGTATAGAAATCTAGAGAAAAAAAGTATAGGAAGGGGATGGGATAAAGGGGACTGGGGAGGAGAGGGAATATATAGGTGATAGAGAAGAGGTTAGGTCATAGGGGAGGGTAGACAGATATAAGACATTTCTTGTTTTACTTTTTGCAGATTGTGTAGCCTGTCCAGGACCATGTGGCTGGGTGGTTGCTGGGTCTCTGGGATGGGATGTAGGCTTGTGGCCTCTTGGCCCCAGGGCCTATGCTCTGTCCACTGTACCACTTGGCTGTCTCATAGCACACTTTTGAAGAGGGACAGAGTGAAAGAAGAGAGAAATTATCATGAATGGGCATGGAGAGGAATTACAATAAGCAACAGCAATGATGGAAAAATATGGAAGTAAGTCATCTGATGGGCTATGATAGAGAATGTGATCCACCCCAGAAATAGAGTTGATAGTATGTGAACAAGACTAAAGCTCATTTCTTCCCTCTTTCTTTCACTTTATTTATCATGAGGCTATTTTTTTTTATTTTTGTGGTGGAAGGGGGGATTATGTTTACTCTCACAACAAGAATTTTAGTAATGTGTAAATAAATAAATAAATATGTAAATAAATAAAATTTTATATTAAATAAAATAACAAAAATCTAAAGAAAAAAGAAAAGTACTATTAGCCAAATTAAAAAGGATGTACAAAAATTCAATGAAGAAAATGTTTCTTGGAAGTTCCTGCCAATATGGTGGAGAGAAGCACTGTGCTAAGATCTCCTGGCTTTCCCTCAGAACTAATTTGAATCAAGCTTCTTCATGAATTTAGATTTACAATACACGGAAAAAGAACCAAGAAGAACATCAATCAACAAGGTCTGTGTCAGGGGAGTGTGGGTGAACCGGAGGTAGAGAGCAGAGTGTTAGTGCAGGTATGGCAGAGTGGGGCTCAGGACTAACCTACAAACAGCTGCTGAGGCTTTGGCTGTATGAGCAGGGGGCAGGAGAGCTCCAGTGAAGCTGGCAGGAGAGTTCCAATGCAGCAGGGGGAAGAGCTCCAGAGTGTGGGTAGACATTGATCCAATCAGCTTGGTTAGTCTGGAAGATCAGGGCCACAAGGCCGGTATTTTCAGTTGAGTTGCCATGGTTCCAGTTGAGTCCCCCACCCATCCCTTAGTGAAAAAGAGACAATTCCCAGAGCAAACACAGTAACAAACCCCACACTCCCCAAGACTCAGGTGTGGGCATCAGATCTCTTTCAATACTAAGTGAATGGGATTAACTATATAGCCTGAGGGCGCAGCCCACATTGTTGGAAGATGATCCAGTCCCTGCTGCTTCCCCCAACCCCCCAGACCTATGGAGTGGGCCACAGATCAAGGTCACAAACACTCCAGAAAAAAAAAGTGTCTAGCATCCACTACTTGGTCAGACCACTTGGAATAAATAAGCTCAGAAAGTTAAACATTTACGGATTTCAACCTCAAAGATCTGTGACTCAGGCCCTCCCCCAACACAAGATACTAGGAAAATGAATAAAAACCAATGAAAAGGAGGATCCATTAAAAGCTACCTTGAAGGGGCGGCTAAGTGGCATAGTGGATAGAGCACTGGTCCTGGAGTCAGGAGTACTTGAGTTCAAATCTGGCCTCAGACACTTAATAATTACTTAGCCTTGGGCAAGCGACTTAACCCCAATTTGCCTTGCAAAAACCTAAAAAAATAGCTACCTTAAAGTCAAACATCCCAACTCAAAGAGACATAGAATTTCTGAGAAGATTATGAATTGGTCTGCAAACCCAGAAAGACTACTTAGAAGAGATCAATTTGGAGTTTAAAAATAATTTAGAAAAATTGGGAAAAGAAGGCAAGAAAAAATTAACACCCTGCAACAAGAAAATAAATCCTTGGAAAATACATTTGGGCAAAAGGAAAACTCCTTCAAAAATAGAATTGACCTATTGGAAAAGGAGTTGCAAAAGGTAAATGAAGAAAATTGTTCTCTAAAAAACAAAATGGAGGGGTGGCTAGGTGGTTCAGTGGATAAAGCACTGGCCCTGGAGTCAGGAGTACCTGGGTTCAAATCCAGTCTCAGATACTTAACAATTACCTAGCTGGGTGGCCTTGGGCAAGCTACTTAACCCCATTTTCCTTGTTAAAAAACCAAAAAATAACAAATGGAATCTGTGGAAACTAAGGACTTCATGAGACAAAAAGAATCTGCATACAAAACCACAAAATTCACAAAAAAAGAAAATGAAAAATACTTCATCAGCAAACCACTGACCTAAAAAATAGATCCAGTAAAGACAACTTAAGTATCATTGGGCTTCACTTCATGAAAACATTGAGTTATTAAAAAATTAAAAAGCTTCAGTTCAATATTTCAGCATTTAAAGAGAAAACTACCCTAATATCATGGAAACAGAGGGTAAAATAGTTATTGAAAGAATACATTAATCTCCTCCTGAAAGGAATCCCCAAATGAAAAAACCAAAGTTTATTGTGGACAAATTCCAGAACTATCAGATAAAAGATAAAATACTGCAAGTAACCAGAAAGAAACAATTTAGATACCAAGGATTACACAGTACCAGGCTGCATCAATATTAAGGGATCAGAGGGCCTGGAATACAATATTCTGAAGATTAAGGGAGCTTGGAATGCAGTCAAGTATTCATTCTCCAACTAAAGAGAGTCTTCTCTTCCAGTGGAAAAGATGGACATTTAACAAAATAGAAGACTTCTAACTTTTCCTGATGAAAAGACCAGAGCTAAACAGAAAATTTGGACTTCAAATAGGAGACTCAAGAGATACATGAAAAGGGAAAAAAGGGAAAAGAAAAAAAACCTGATCTCCAATAAAATGAAATTGGCTATATACCCACTTGGGAGAAAGATTCTCATAATTCTTGAAAATTGTAACTTTTAGAGAAAAATATACTTAGAAGTAATTCATTCTCATGACTTGTCCATGACTGTGCTACAATGATTTAAAAAACAGCATCTCATTAAAAATGGGGGACAATAAAGAGACAAGAGGATGGAGTATATTGAATGGGGTGAGTGACATTACATGTAGATGTACAAAGGACTAATTGTAACAGAGGGGAAGAAGGTAATAGGTAAGAATGGCCTGAATCCTATTCTCAATAGATTTGGCTCAAAGCATTAACATACATACACTCAGTTAAGAAACTTAATTTATCTCTCAAGTATTAAAAGGAGGAAAGGGGAAAGGGTAAGGGGGAAGAAAATAGGAACTAACAGAAGGAAGTGAAGGAAGAAGGGACAAAGGGGAGGGAGACAGAAAGGAGAGGGCGGTTGATATAAGGTGATGATCACACTGCAGGATGTGGTATTCAGAAGCAAAATATTGGGGAATATGGATAAGTGGAAAAATACAAACAGAGGTAATATAGCATTGAGGGCAATAAAGAGTTGATAATTCTAACTTTGAATGTGAATGGGATGAATTCTCTCATAAAACATAAGAGAATAGGAGAGTAGATTAAAAACCAAAATGCTACAATATGCTGCTTACATATAATTCATTTGAAGCAGAGATATACAATATAAATGTAAAGGTAAATGGTTGAAACAGAATATATTTTGCTTCAGCTGAAGTCAAAAAGGCAGGGGTAACAATCCTTATCTGAGCCAAAGCAGCTGCAAAAATATATATCATTAGGACTGCTGGCCAAGATGGTAAAGAGAAGACAGACAATGTTATAGTGCGCTCTCTCTCTCTCTCTCTCTCTCTCTCTCTCTCTCTCTCTCTCTTTCCCCTCAGAAATAACATGAGAGAAACCTCTTAAAAGAAATTCAATCAACAAAACAGAAAAAGAAGCTAGAACACCTACCAAGAAGGTCTGTCTCAGGGGACCATGGGTGAACTGAGAGACAAGAGCTGAGGATTAGCACTGGGGACTACAGCTGGGGGAGGACAGAGGGTCAGTCTCACTTCGATGATCCAACATTAGTTGAATAGTCTTTGGCCAGGGGGAGAAGAGCTACAGGAGGGTGAGTTCCAGCACAGTCTCAAAGCATGCCCAGAAAACAACCAGCTAGGTCAGGGACTTGAGCTTCATACTTTCTGGCAGAGCCCTTTGCCCAGAACAAACAATAAATAACCCCCCCCAGCCCCTCAGGGTGGCAGAACTCACTCAACAGAAAGAAATGAACTCCCTCCTCCAGGGCCCAGCCCAATTTTCAAAGTCAACTGAGACCCTGCTGCTGAGGACCTCATTCCATTGAAAGCAACCAGCAACCCCCACTGGCTGGCCTTTGGAATTATTAAGTCAAGGGAGCAAAGGCTCTATGATCCTGAAAAGCATACTTCTGAGAGCAAGCTCGCCCCTCAACACAAGATGATAAAAGGTCGGAGAAAAGGGGGGACCATGGAGAAAGACTTAGAAGTGACAGATCCTAACCCAGCAAGATCTAGCACTGCTGAATATGAATATGAATATGAATTGGTCTCCAGCTCAGAAAGACTTCCTTGAAGAAATCAGGAAGGAGTTTAAAAATCAATTGGAAAAATTGGGGAAAGAAACTCAAAAGAAAATTAACACATTGCAAGAGAAAATTAATATCTCACAACAAGAAAACAAATCCTTGGAAAAAACAATTGGACAAATACAGGATGAAAATAACTCAGATTTCAACTGGGCAAATGCAAAAAGAAAATGATCCTCTCAAATCATCAGTTGGGCAAAAGCAAAAAAGAAATGATTGTTTCAAAACTACATTTGGGCAAATAGAAAAGTACTTCAAAAATAGAATGGACCAACTGGAAAAGAAATTCCAAAAGATAAAGGAAGAAAAATCTCCTCTAAAAAAGAATGGAATTGGTGGAAACTAATGTCTTCATGAGACAAGATTGTGTTAAACAAAAGCAAAAGATCGAAAAAAATAAAAAATGTAACATGACTCAGCAGCAAAATCACTGACCTTGAGAATTGATTAAGAAGGGAGAATCTGAGAATTATTGCCCTTCATGAGAACACTGAAGAGGAAAAAAGCCTGGACTTAATATTACAGTGATGGAGAATTGTAATGATAATCATGGAACCAGAGAGCAAGATAGTTATTGAAAGAATACATCAATCCCCTCCAGAAAGAGATCCTAAAATGAAAACACCAAGGAATATTGTGGCCAAATTCCAAGACTATAGATAAAAGAAAAAAATCCTGCAAGCACCAAGAAAGAAAAAAATTTAAATCCCAAGGAGGCATAGTATGGATTATGCAGGACCTGGCTGCAGCAAAATTAAGGGATTGAAGGGCCTGGAATGAGATATTCTGAAGAACAAGGGAGCTCAGAATGCAGTCAAGAATCCACTACCTGGCAAAGCTGAGCCTACTCTTCCAGGGAAAAAGAAGGACATTTAATGAAATGGGAGACTTCCAAGGTTTCATGATGAAAAGACAAGAGCAAAACAGAAAATCTGGACATCAAACATGAGGCTCAAGAGACCATAAAAAGGTTAAAAAAACTATTATATAATAAAATGAAACTGGCTATATAACCACTTGGGAAAAACAGTCTCATAACTCTTGAGAATTGTAACTCTATTAGAGAGAATATACATAGCCAAAAGTAATGGACACTCATAACTTTTCTGTGACACAGATGGAAAGATTTAAAAACAATACCTCCATGGAGCGGCTAGGTGGCATAGCGGATAAAGCACCGGCCCTGGAGTCAGGAGTACCTGGGTTCAAATCTGGTCTCAGACACTTAATAATCACCTAGCTGTGTGGCCTTGGACAATCCATTTAACCCCATTTGCCTTGAAAAAAACTAAAAAAAATACCTCCTTAAAAAAGGGGGGCACTAAGGAGAAGGGAGGTTGGAGGGAGACTGAATGGGGTAAATCTCATTACATCAAGAGGTATAAAAGCTCTATTTTAATTGAGGTGAGGAAGGGAGGAGGTAAGAACCACCTGAATCTTCATCTCATCAGACTTGGCTTAAAGTTAACTTAGATAGACTTAATCAAGTTAAGAAACTTATCTTACCTTTCAAGCATTAAAAGGGGAAAGGGGGAGGGGAGACAGGGAGGGGGAGAAAAAGTGGAACTAACAAAAGGAAGGGAAGAAGGGGAAAAGGGAAAGGGGAAAGAAGGGAAGGGTGCCAATATAAAAGGGCAATTACACTGCAGTGACAGCATTCAGAAACAAAACACTGGGGAATATGAATAAAGAAAAAAAAGGGAAAAATACAAACAGAAGGAAGATAGCATGGAGGGCAATAAAAATTTATTAATTATAACTTTGCATATGAGTGGGAGAACTCTCCATTAAAACATAAGCAAATAACAGAGTGGATTAAAAACCAGAATCCTACATTACAAGAAACTCATTTGAAGCAGAGAGATACATATAGAGTAAAGGTAAAGTTGGAGCAAAATAGATTTTGCTGCAGCTGAAGTGAAAAAAAAAACAGGAGTAGCAATCCTTATCTCAGACAAAGCAGCTGCAAAAATAGCATTAAGAGAGAGATAAGGAAGGCAACTACATGCTCCTAAAAGGTACCATAGACAATAAGATAATTTCAATACTAAATATGTATGCACCCAATGGGAAAGCATCCAGTTTCTTAGAGGAGATGTTGAAAGAGCTACAGAAATACATAGACAGCAAAACTCTACTAGTGGGAGACCTCAACCTCCCACTCTCAGATTTAGATAAATAGAATCATAAAATGAAAAAGAAGGAAGTTAAGGAGGTAAATAGAATGTTAGAAAACAAAATAAAAAGTGCCCAGATTAATAGAAGAGAAAATAAATTACTTAAATAAATAACCCCATTTCAGAAAAAAGAAATTAAAGAAATCATCAACAACCTCCCAAAGAAAAAGTCTCCAGGTCCAGATGGATTTACAAGTGAATTCTAACAAACATTTAAAGAATAATTTATTCACATTCTACATAAACTATTTAAAAAATAAGAGAGGAAGCAGTTCTGCCAAACTTCTTTTATGACACCAACATGGTGTTGATACCTAAACCAGGAAGAACCTAATAGACAAGGAAAATTCAAGAGCAATCTCCCTAATGAATATTGTGGCAAAAATCTAAAATAAAATTTTAGCAATGAGACAAAAGCAGCTTATTACAAAGATAACTCACCATGATCACATTGGATTTATACCAGGCAGATAGGGATGGTTCAACATTAGGAAAACACTCAACATATTAAACATATCAATAGTAAAATCAACATACATTATATGATTATCTCATTAGATGCTGAAAAAGTCTTTGATAAAATAAAACATCCATTCCTAATAAAAAACACTAGAAATCTTAGGAATAAATGGAACAATCCTTAAAATAATAAGTAGTATCTATCTAAACTATTAACAAATATTTTATTTAATGAGAATAAACTCAGAGTATTTCCAATAAATTCAGGGATGAAACAAGGGTAACTTTTCTCACCATTACTAGTAGATATAGTATTAGAAATGCTAGCAGTGGCAATAAGAGAAGAAAAAGATATTGAGGGAATCAGAATTGGCAATGAGGAAGCAAAACCTTCACTCTTTGCAGATGATATGATGGTAGAATTAGAGTATACAAGAAAAGCATCTAAAAAACTCCTTCAAATAATTAACAGATTTATCAAACTAGCAGGACATAAAATAAGCCCACATAAATCAAGAGCATTTCTGTATATGAACAGCAAAGCCAAAGGACAAGAGATAGAAAGAGAAATTCCAATTAAAATAACTGTAGACAATATTAAATACTTGGGAATTTACCTCCCAAGTCAGACCCAGAAACTGTATGAATACAATTATAAAAGCTCTCCTCACCGAAATAAAACCAGATCTAAATAATTGGAAAAGTAACAAATGCTCATGGATAGGTCAAGCTAATATAATAAAAATGACAACTCTACCCAAATTAAATTAATTATTCAGTGCTATACCAATAAAACTATGAAATAACTATTTTACCGAGATAGGAAAAATTGGAACAAAATTCATTTGGAACAACAAAAGAGCAAGAATAGAAAGAGAAGTGATGAAAAACAATATAAAGGAAAGTGGCCTAGCTCTACCAGATATAAAACTATGCTGTGAAGCAGCATTCATCAAAACTATCTGGTACTAGTTAAGAAATCAAGTAATAGATCAATTGACTGGGGTAGGTTCAAAAGAAAATGCAGTAAATGTCTACAGCATCGACTATTTGACAAAGCCAAAGATATCAAACTCTGCGATAAGAACTCATTATTTGACAAAAATTGTTGGAAAACTGGAAAATAATATGGCAAAAACTTGGCAAAGATCCACATCTCACACCAAATACCAAAAAAGGTCAAAATGGATACAGGATTTAGACATAAAGAGTGATACTATAGATAAATTAATAAACAAAAAAATAGTCTATCTATCTGATGTATGGAAAAGAGATAAATTTATGACCAAACAAGAATTAGAGTACATTATAATCTTAAAAATGAAAGATTTTGACTACATCAAATTAAAAAGGTTTTGCACTAATAAAATCAATGCTGCCAAAATTAGAAGAAAAGCAGAAAGCTGGGAAACAACCTTCACAACCAGGAGTTCTGATAAAGGTATCATTTCTAAAATAGGTAGAGAATTGCATCAAATTTATAAGATTGCAAGTCTTTCCCAAATTGATAAATGGTCAAAGGATATGAACAGTCAATTTTCAAATGAAGAAATTAAAGTTACATAAATCAGATGAAAAAATGCTCCAAATCACTAATGATTAGAGAAATGTAAATTAAAACACCTATTAGCTCAGATTAGAAAAAGGGAAGATGATCAGTGTTGGAGAGGCTGTGGGAGGAATGGGAAATTGATGCATTGCTGGTGGAGTTGTGAATAGATCCAACTTTCTGGAAAGCAATATTGAACTGTGCCCAAAGAGCAATTATACTATTCATACCCTTTGACGTAGCAATTCCAGTTCTAGAACTATACCCAGAAGAATTTGTAAAAAATAGGACAAGTCCTACATGTTCCAAAATGTTCATAGCCACTCTTTTTGTAGTGGCAAAGAAATGGAAATTGAGGGAATGCCTATCAATTGGTGAATGACAAAGCAAATTATGGTACATGAATTCTATGGAATATTAACGTTCTACAAGAAACCATAAATGATCTGACTCCAGAGAAGGATGGAATGACTTATGGAATCTGATGCTGAGCGAAAGGAGTAGAGCCAAGAAAACAAAAAAAAATTTCCAGTCGTTAAAATGAACTATATTACAGTGTGCTGAAAAATTGTGTAGATGTCATTGTTTAGCTTTTACCACAAATACAGAAATGAAAAGACAAGGTCTCAGGAAGTGATAGATCACTAAATGGAAGCAAAAAAAATAGAGAAAGAACCTGATCATAGGTGGCTAGCATGATGACAGAGAAGATCACGATTCACTCAGGAACAGACAAAGTTCCATCCCTTCAGTGCAGCACAAGACATGAGTGTTCCATTATGGGTGTCAGGATAATAACAGCCCAGCACCAGGGAAACAAGCAGGATCTGAAGTCACTGGAACAAAAAGCCTTGAGGAGCAGAGCTCAAATTGAAAGAATGGAAAAAGATAAAAAAAATGAGGCAAAAAAACAAAAAAAAAGAATCTGATCAAAAAAAGTTATTGAGGTGATAGGAAATATCATAACACAAACTCAGAAGAGGACAACAATGTCAAAATATCTATGGAAAACTCCAAAGAAAAATGGGAAGTGGTCTCAAACACAGAAATAACTTATGTAAGAGCTCAAAAAAGCTTGAATATTATATGAGAGAAATAGAAGAAGAATTTGGGGAAAAAATGAGAGTGATGTAAGAGAATTATGGGAGAAAAGAGTCAACAGCTTGGAAAAGTACTTAAAAAGTAGAATTAACCTAAAGGAAAAGATCTCACTGAAGAAAACAGCTCCTTGGAAAGAACAATTGGCTTAATGGAAAAGAAAGTACAAAAGCTAATTGAGGAAAACAATACCTTAAAAGATAGAATTAGAGTAGTGATACTTTATCACATCACATCAAGAAATAATCAAGCTTGAAAAAGTGGAAGTAAATGTACAAGTCCTCATAGGAAGAATAACTGACCTGGAAAATTGGTCCAGGAGAGACAATATCTTCTTAAAATACATAATCAAAAGGAGGACCTGGATAGCATTCTTAAAGAAATTATGAAGGAAAACTTCTGGTGGTGGAGCCAATATGGCAGTGTGAAGTTAGAAAGTTCAGGGAGCTTTTCCTGAAATAACTAAAAAAGACTCTAAATAGACCATAAAGTGACATAAACCACAAAAAGGAGAGTGAAACAAGATGTCACCGCAAGATATCATGGAGAAACTTTAATAAGGATCTGTATTAATTGAGTAAAAGGGTAGTAGAGGTGCACAAGCTGCAAAGTCAGATCTGGGCTCAGCAAGACAGTGGACCCAGCTGTGAGGTCCTAAACCCAGTTCAAAAGACAAAGTTCAAGCCATAGGAATGTTGTGGCAAAAGGAGGGATTGGGTTGGGCTACCCTAATGCAGGGAACAAACCACTAGTACATGAAATACCATAGTCAATGCCACAGGATGGTAATAAAGTAAAGACTAGAATCTTTCCCAGCATATAAAGCTTGATAGAGTGCCCCCTTTGCCCTAGGAGCAGAGCTCAACTATCAAAATGATGGAGGGAGAAGTGCTTAACCATAAGAAATTGCTATTCTTGATAAGACAATAAAAAGCCATCTCAGAAAATGAATGCAGTAACAAAATGCTTATGTATGAAGTCTCATATGTTTTTGAATTGGTCTCAAATCCAAAAAGACCTCTTAGAAGAGCTCAAAAAGAAGAAAGGATGATTGCAAAAAGTGGAACTCAAAACCTTGCAAATGAATGGTGAAAACTATCTTTGCATGTACTTGGAAAAAAAAAAGAAAGAAGAAAAAAATGTAGAACACACACACACACAAAAGACATTATAATTGAAAACTGTCCTTGTGTCCTGAAACTGGAGGACAAAATAAACATTGAATGAATCCACTGATCACCTAAGGAAAGTGTCCCAAAATAAAAACTCTAAGGAATATTATAATTTCAGAACTATCTGGTCAAGGAAAAACTGCTACAAGCAAACAGGAAGAAACAATTCAAATATTGGGGTGTCCCAGTCAGGTTTACATCAGACTTGGCAACTGCAATATTAAAAGTAAGAGGTCATGGAATGTGATATTTTAGAAGGCAAGGTAGTGCCCTTGCAAGCAAAAATAACTTACCCAAAAATTTAAGCATGATACATGAACAGAAAGCTGTTCAATGAAATATAAGGATTTCAAGCTTTCATAAGAAGATCAGAACTAAACCAAAAATTTGACCTCCAAAATCAAGACTCCAGAGAAGGCTAAATAGGTTTAAAAGGGGCGGGGGAGAAGTAAGAGAACACATAAGAGATTCAAAAGTTGTAAACTCTTTATATCCCTACATGGGATGAAGATACTTGTAGTTTTTAAAACTGTTTTACTAACAGTACAGTTAGAAGGAATATACATAAACAGAGTACACAGGTATAAAATGAATGAGGACCACCCTGGATAAAGAAAGACGTGGCAGAATGGAATAATTTCACATAAAGAGTCACAATATCCCTATTAAAGTGGAAGGGAAGATGGCAATAGGCCTTGCTTAAACCTGAGACTATTGACTCAAAGAAGGACAATCAGATGAATATTACAATTTATTTTATCTCACAGGGAAGGTGAACCTATAGAAAGGAGACCAGATCAGAGAATGTGGCAAACAGAAAAAAAAACTGTAGTGAGGAGGGAAAGGTCAAAATGAGAAGAGGATAAACAAGAGGAAGAAAAAGATAGAGGGAAATATACAAATAGTATTCTAACTGAGAATGTGAATGATATGAACTATCCCATAAAATGGAAGAAGATAGCATAGTGGATCAAAAACCAGAATTCTATAATATACTGTTTACAAGAAACACTTGAAATACAAAGGCACACAGAATAAAGATAAGGTAGGTACAGAAACTATTTTGCTTCAGCTGAAATTTAAAAAAATCACATAATACTGATTTCACATAAAGTTAAAGTTAAAATAGATCTAATTAAAAAAGGATAAAGAAGGGGAACTACATCTTGCCAAGATACCATAAATAATGAAGCAATATTATTACTATGTCTATGATAAAGGCTTCATTTCTCAAAAATGTAGAGTACTGATTCAAATTTAAAAGAATATATGCTGTTCCCCAATTGATAAATAATCAAAGAATTTGAATAGGACCCAGTTTTAATAGGACTCAGTTTTTAAATAAAGAAACCAAAGCTATCTTAGTCATATGAAGAAGTGTTCTAAATCACTTTTGATTAGAGAAATGAAAAGTAAAACATCCCTGACATATCTCTGACATAATTGACTTCACACTTTTCAAACTGGCTAAGATTATAATAAAAGGAAAATGTTAAGAAGTAGAAAAATTGGGCTATGGAACTCCGCATAATCATTAATCTAGCAATACAACTACTAGGTCTGTTGTTCCAAAGATATTTTTAAAAAATCATAAAAAAGGAAAAAGGACATAAATTACCAAAAATATTTATGAACCCTTTGTATGGTGGCAAAATATTGGGGATTGAGGTTATGTCCATCAATTGGAGAATGTTTGAACATAATGTGGTATATAAATGTAATGAAACATTATTTTGTAATAAGAAATGATGAACAGGCAGGTTTCAGAATAACCTGGAAAATTGTACAAACAGATGCAAAGTGAAATGACCAGAACCAAGAAAACAGTGCATAGGATATTTGTGACATTGTATGTGATCTGCTATGAATAATTCAACTCTTCTCAGTAACACAGTGATCAGAAAAAAATACAAAGAACTTGTGAAAGAAAATATTTTCCACATCCCAGATAAAGAAATGATGGACTCTGAATGAAAATGTAAGCATACAGTTTTACTTCATTCTTTTTCATATATTTTTCTTTTCATTTGTGTCTTCTTCCACAGCTATGACTAATATGGAAATAGCTTATGGAAAAACTATATCAAACTGCTTATCATTATAAGAAAATGGGAGAAGTGGAAGGGAGGGATAAAAATCTGAAATTCAAAATCTTGTAAAAATGAATGTTAAAAAACCTTAATATATAATTGGAGAAAAACTAAAATACTATCAAAAGAGGAGAAAATACACTTATTGATTTTGTCTTGGGTAAAAAGAGTATTGTGAAAGAATAGAATATTAACAATAATCATCATCACAATCAAGTATATATTATGGTCCAACTATATTTATGGTGCACATTCATAGAATTAGGTAGTGTACTGATGTTGCAATCAGGTTTGTAATCCAGAATCTAGCAGGTAAGGTCAGAATACCATTTGGTCTATAGTCACATAGGCAAGACCTGTAGACCCTCTCTTCTCTTCCACTGGATGACCCCTCTGGCTCTAATCTGGTTTCCACCATGAACCCTGAACACTGAGCTATTGTGTTCAGTGTTTCCAAATTAAGAACCCATGCTCTATACTATGTATTCACTTTGTTTTATTCAGTTCTAATGACTTAGTAGAGTGGACCTATAACTATTCTCTTTACTGTCATAATAGTTGAGTCATTCGTTTTCATGGACACAGAAAGTGGATTATAAGAGAAAGCACATATGAATAGAAAAGGAAATGCAAAGAAAAGTAAGGCAACTAATAGGAAGTATTAATAGGGACTGCAAGTTGTAAAGTAGAGACTGGATTTATCTCTGCTTCCTCTCATATTTCTGTTATTTTTTAACTTGGGAATCTTGGATTATAATTAATCATAAAAAGTTAAAATAAAATGTGTGGAAAAGGGTGCATGTTGCACATACTAATTAGATTTCCTCACTATCTCTTGCTCTGAACTTGAGGGTTCAGAAATAAAGATCAGGCAAATCCTATGATCTTACACAATGTTATTACAATTTATAACAACAGGCATCACTGGAGGATGGGTGGCCCTGGAGCAGGTGAGAGTCTCAGGAGATCATTATCTGGTTTGCAGTCCTTTAAGAAGAATATCAGTGGCAAAGATCTAACAAGACTGTAGAATTCAAAGCAAAGTGTTTAGATCATTCCTCGAAAAATTTTGACAAATGCAGCAAGGTGCAGAGGCAAGAATTACAAAGGTCCCACTTCTAGGCTTCCTCTGCTCCCCTGCAGAGTTCTTATTGATTTCAAAGAATGTTCCAATCTTGGATCAGCTCTGTGGGGCATGGAGCTAGGTAAGAAATGGGTCAAAGAAAGGAAGACAAAAAGGGTGAACAGAAAAATGAGAAGTTCTACAGGTAAAATTTAATACAAAGGAATGTCTCTTGCTTTTGACTTATGTTTGTATGTATCTATATCACTTTTATATCTTATATCTGTAATGTTTTATGTTATAAATTGTATGACATATCCTCTACATATATATTTACATGAACTTAAATAGTTATGTTTTTGTTTCAGAATATATTAGCCTAAAAAATCTTTGGGGAAACAATTATTGGGAAACAGAACTACATGTCCTACTTTTTTCTTTCATGTCACCCACTGACAATCATGGGACTTTATGATTTATGTAGGGTCTTGAATATAAAAATCTTATTTTCTCCTTATAAAAATCCTTTAAGGTAAGTGGTTCAGGTATCCTCACTTTACAAAGAAATTGAGGTTAAGTGCTGCACAATCTCAGGTCTCTTCTGATGCCAGATTAAAGTTCTATAAAGCAATGCTTCTGTATCTCCGGAAGGGTCACAATTTAGAAAAGTGTGACTCAGTTTTCCTCTCAATAGAGGAGATAAATAATTTAAGGGAATTAATATTTGCAAAAGCCATCTTCCATAACTAGAGCTTATAACAATCCCCATCTCAGTCAATATTGCCTCCTTTGCCATTTTTTACCTTGTCTTTGCTAAGCTTAGGTAAAAATCCCATAGGGTCTCTAAATGTTGATTTCTTCCATGTATCTTTCTGCATTCACCTTCTATAATGTTTGCTCAAAACTACATTCTTCTGAAGATTATCATGGGATTTCAAACTCTATATTATTGGAAACAAATAAAGGCAAAGATATCATTTGAAGGACTCCCTCTGTCGTTCATTCAGAATCTTTGTTGATTTTCCAGAACTGTAAGGGTTTGAATATTATCCATCTC
This sequence comes from Macrotis lagotis, assembly GCF_037893015.1. NCBI lineage: Eukaryota > Metazoa > Chordata > Mammalia > Peramelemorphia > Peramelidae > Macrotis > Macrotis lagotis. The sequence goes on along the minus strand of NC_133664.1, from coordinate 176,684,851 downwards.
AGTATGAATATTATCACTCTGCTTAATTTTCAAAGGTTACAATGGAAATGATTAAGACAGCTAGGTGGCACAGTAAATTGAACTCTGGAACTGGAATCAGAAAGACCCGAGTCCAAAACTCATCTCAGACACTTATTAGTTGAGTGAACAAGAACAAGTTACTTAACCTTTGTCTGCTCAGTTTCCTCATATATAAAATAGGACAACAATAGCACTTAATCACCAGAGTTGCCCATAAAGATGAAATATTTGCTAAGTACTTTGTGAATCATAAAATACCATATAAGATTATCATTATTTTTTAATTTAAAATCTCTGTGAGTATATATATATATATATGAAAAAAATCTATATACTACTAGTAGTCCCTTTCACTTGTGTCTATGAGACATTTTCCCCATGTCTTTTGGTTTTTAACCAATTCTTGAAGACCCTATATATATCAACAAGCTTTTACTTAGAATATCCATAGGCTCCAAACTTTTGATCAAAAGTTTTTATCCCTTGGGGCGGCTAGGTGGTGTAGTGGATAAAGCACCGGCCTTGGAGTCAGGAGTACCTGGGTTCAAATCCGGTCTCAGACACTTAATAATTACCTAGCTGTGTGGCCTTGGGCAAGCCACTTAACCCCATTTGCCTTGCAAAAACCTAAAAAAAAGTGTCTACCCCAGAGTTTATTAAGATACAGCAGAAGAAAATAAGATGTAACACTGGATATTGTTGGTATTTGAATTGAGGTCCTATTCAGCCCAATCACTTATTTATTTTGTAACTCTGGGAAAATCATTTGACCTCTTTGTTCCTAAATTTCCTCATCTATTAAAAGTGAATAACAATACTCATCTGCCTATCTCACAAAACTATTGGAAGGTCAAATATGAGAATGATTTAAAATTGCATTTAATCAACATAGGTTGTCATTATTAATAATAGTATCTCAGATTTGTGAGAGATTTCAAACATCATGGAGTATAACATTTCCCCATTGCATAAACACTATCTGTAATGTCCCCAAAAAGTCATTCAGTCTGTATCAAAAATTTTTCAGTGATTAGATTCCCAGGATCTACTCAATTCATCCACTTCATTTTTAGACTGCTCTAATAGTTAGGAAATTTTTCTTCATGCTGATTCAAAATGTCTTCCTGTAAATTCAGTCTCTTAAATTTAGTTCTGCACAAGATGATGAAAATCCATCAATCAACAAAGCAATAAATATTTGTTATTATTGTATCAGGAATGCTAACCTACAAATACAAGCAAGAAAACAAAGTAAAACAGTCCCTACCCTCAAGGAAGTGACGTTGTAATGGAGAACACAATACACAAAAAGAACCTTAACATGGAGTGGTGAAAAGTTACCAGGCAGGAGCAGGGCACATGAATTTGAAAAGTCAAAAGCATGCAGGCCATCACATTAACTAAGTCCAAAATTATAGGCAGTGAGTGCTCCACTGATAGTTGAAGTACTCTTATTGATGGAAAATACATTCCTCAAAGTTAGTGTTTTCCAAATGTAGAGAGGCAGTTAGTGATAATGCATAAAACAATTAATTCTCTTTGCCTCAGCTTCCTCATATGTAAAATGAACTAGAGAAGGAAATGTCAAACCACTCCAGTATCTTTGCCAAGAAAACACCAAATGAAGTCACAATAAATCAGATATTACTGAACAATAACTGCCTTATTATAGTGAGGTCTTCCAACAAAGATGCAAGAATTTTCTTCAGGGATGTAGAAGATGGGGTTCTTGTTCAGGTATGGGTAAGATTGGATGGCTGAATCCTTTCTAGCCCTATTAATCTATAAATCTATAATTTTTTATAAAATGTTTGTGCTTGCCCTTCTGCTTTGGCTTTGATCATGAGCTTCACCCCAGAAGCTCCAGATTATCTGATGAACTTGATCCTGCACTATCTTCTGAAATTCTGCTCTGATTCTCATTGTCTGACTTCATGCCATTTATCAAATAGGTTTAACTGAATTTATCAGTGAACGTTGCTAGATCATTGAACAGGGAAAATTGCTGGCCCCAAAACATTTGTTCTCCTCTTTGGAAGCCCAAACAGCAGATTGTCAATATAACCCAGAATAAAGGACTGCACCATCAGAAGTCTTGGGAAGGGTTTCAAAGACCTAAGAAATAATGGCATTAAAACATATTCTTTTTTTTTTAGTTTTTTTGCAAGGCAAATGGGGTTAAGTGGCTTGCCCAAGGCCACACAGCTAGGTAATTATTAAGTGTCTGAGACTGGATTTGAACCCAGGTACTCCTGACTCCAAGGCCAGTGCTTTATCCACTACACCACCTAGCTGCCCCTAAAACATAGTCTTGAACACTTTTTCTTGTTGTGATCAATGGAGACAACATTCTTTATGCCAATTTTCCTTTGCAAAACAAACTGACAAAACATGTACAACTACTTAGAAAAACATTATCATCACATTTGCCAAGGTCTATTTATTTTTTACCAATATAAATACATTCACAAAAAATTAACTGAGCATTCAGGATGGTTTAAATTATTTTTGTCAAATTTCTGCCCCTCTAATTGAAAATTATTATTGCACATATAAGCGTCTGCATTATTGCAAGGTTTAAATAGTGATCTAATTTATTGCCCTACTGTAAAAAATAACATTAATGATTAAATGAACATTTCGTAAAGTATACAGTCCACAAAGATGATGAATGAATAATTTTTTTTAAAAAAAGCATTTTAAAAAGAGCTGAGTAAATGTCAAGCATTGTACTCTCCACTGGAAATACTGATAAAGAAGTGAAGTCAGTCCTTTCTCTTAAACAGCTTATATTCTAATATGAGCAGGCAGAGTATAGAGAACAGATGATCAAAGAGTAATATTTTGGTTTAGAAAGATACAGCAGTAAATTTTTTCACAAAGGAGCATCTTTTCCAGACACAGGAACAAATTTATTTTGGGTTTTTTTGTTCAAAAATTTGAAAGTAGGGGTAAAAGTGAGAAAGGCTATTTTTAATGAAAGCAAAATAAATGAAGAGAACTTTGCTAGGGAATGAAGTAAAATATGACTAGGGCCCAGTTTAAATGTAATCAGTGACTAAAGCAATCATCAATTAGGATAACACAGATGTGGAATGAGAATGTCCAGGGTAAGTCTTCTAAGACATGCTTTCTGATGTGAATGTCAAGAGAAGTCGTATAAGGAAAACTAGCTGATGATTCTAGTTGATGATGTTAAAACACACAGTATTTTTTTTCCACAACCAAAGAGAAAATATCCCTCTCTTTTCTCTGAAGACAGCTGTTTTATCTCAGGAACAGCTGGAGCTATGGAACCCTGTGGGCAACAAAAGAGATAGCTTGGTGGACCATGTGTTACCCATAAGAGACACTGGTTAGAATTCCCTCCCCCAAAGAATATATTGACAGCAAAAAAAGAAAAAAAAAGCTAAGCAATTAGGGAAACCAAGGAAATTATTTCAGTTATAGGCCTCAAATAAATTCAGCTGTTACTGAAAATAAATAATGCTCTAGTAAAACACACATTTTAGCAAAGATTGATTATCACCAATAATGAAATGAGCATGTGCCATATGCAGGGCATTGAAGTAACTCTCCAATGTCTATCAATATCTCTGCTTACTTTCAGCTCTATAGAACATCATGCCTCCCTTAGGATGAGCTAATCACCTGAAATCTCTTGATCTTGCTGATTGACTCCATTTTTTCTGCTCAACATCTCAGCTTTCTTAGTGACCTCTTTTCTCGGATTGGAGAGCTAGAGGGGTAAAACTTTCAACTCCTCTTAAAGTCTTCCCTTCATACAGGGTTAAGAATTTCGCAAGTAATTCTCCTTCAGCAGCTCAATTTGGTTTTGACTCCTTGAAGCATCATGCTCCCAAACCAGGTAACCTCGCTTCACCTTTTCTTTCTCCTTTTAATTATTAGTTCCTTGAGGGCAAACACTATATTTTTTTCTTATTTGTATCCTCAGCACTTAGCACAGTGTCTAGTACATAATAGACCCTTGCTAAATGCTTATTGGTATGAATTATTAAGCAAATAATGGACAATAAAAGATAAAAGACAAAGCCCAAATCATTAAGTAGCTTGCAAACTATGTGAATGTATGAGCACAAATAAATGAATTGATCGTTAATAATGCAACTGTTTATAAATAATAACATGCTAACTTCATAGTGAAAATAATTAAAATTGTACAGAGCTCAAAGGAGGGAGGGATTATTAAGGACTATAGTAGTCTTCAATGCATGAAAATATGACCCAATTAGTAAAATACTTCCTTGGATTATCATTGCTCACCACTCCAAATGACCTAGGGCCACTTAATGATCACTCACATTTATATTAGTGAAAGCCTGTGAGGTGTAGATAAAGCATTAACCCCCTATTACAGTAACTTACCCACAATTGCACAGCTACTTAGAAGCAGAGCAGGAACTCAATTAGTTCAACAAACACTGATTTAGCAATTACTATGCAAGAGACTATGCTAGTTTCTAGAATTAAACTACAAATTCACTACTATTTCTATTTCTTCACTTTCATTTTTACTGATACATGTAAAAGGGGAATGCAAATTTCATGGACAATAAACATTCTTGCTACAAGTAACTTTAACCTTTCTAGAAACCATTAAAAGAGATATCACATTCAAACCTTCTACATGCCTACTAGACATAATTTTTTTCAATTATGGTAATCATATCACATTTGATGGGAATCAAATATATGTGAAGTCATTCTTACAAGACACAGAATAGTTATCATACAGAAGGATTAAAAATTGTCAGAGAATGAGGAATCTTTTCAATGACCTCAAGGTGGTACACATTTTGTGTGATTGAAGATTACTCAAAGGAAATGTTAAAAAAAATGGACTTTGTATGGAGGGCATGTTAAAGGTGACAGAAATCTGAGTTGCCATTTGAGAAATAGCAAATCTGAACAGAAATTACTGGAAATAGATTTTTGTAAGTTTATATTTTTTAAAACAGTATTTTATTTTTCCCAATAAGATGTGAAGGCCATTTTTAGCATCAATTTTTACAAGATTTTGATTTCTGAATTTTTCTCCTTTCCTCTCTCCTATAGTTTCTGCCTAAAATGGTAGGAAACTTGATAAAGGTTATATATATGCTTTCATGTAAAAAGTATTTCCATATTCTTCATATTTGTGAAAGATCAAAAGAAAAACACAAAAAAGAATGAAATAAGTGAAAAAAGTATGCTTCCAAATGCATTCAGAGTCCACCAGTTCTTTATCTGGATATGGATAAAATTTTCCTATATGATTCCTTTGTACTTGTCTTGGATCATTGTGTTGCTGAGAAAAGCTGAGTCATAATCAATTCATAATTGATCATCAAACCATGTCACTTGACACAATGGTACAATGTTTTCGTGATTCTGCTCATTTCAATTTGCATCAGACCACTCAAGTTTTTCAGATTTTTCTGAAATCTGCATTTTCATCATTTTTTATTGCACAGTAGTATTACATTACATTTCATATACCACAGCTTATACAACCATTCCAAAATTGATGTACATCCCTTACATTTTTAATATTTCCAACCACAAAAAGGGCCATTATAAATATTTTTAGAAATGTAGGTCTTTTCCATTTTTTAATGATCTCTTTTGGATATGAAACTTCTGGTGGTATTGCTGGACCAAAGGTTATGTAGAGTTTGGTTGCCCTTTGGGTATAGTTCCAAATTTCTCTTTATAATGCTTACATCAATTCAAATATCCACCAAATTCCTGGGAATTAATATATATTAGTGACCCGATTTTCCCACTTTCTCTTCAACATTCATCATTTTTCCTTTTTTATCATCTTAGCCAGTCTGAAAGGATTGAGGTGGTACTTCAGAGTTGTTTTAATTTGATTTTTTCTAACCAAAAGTGTTTCAGAGCACTTCTTCATATGCCTATATGTAACTTTGATTTCTTCATCTGAAAATTGCTTGTTCATATCCTTTGTTGTTTTATAAATTAGGGAATGACTTGTATTGTTATAAATTCTTATAAATTTGAGAAATGAAACTTTGTCAGTGACAATTGCTATAAAGATTGCTCTCCAGCTTTCTGCTTTCTTTCTAACCTAGTCTGCATTGACTTTGTTTTGTGAGTTTTTTAATTTAGTATAATCAAAATTATCTATTTTATATTTTGTAATGCTCCCTATCTCTTGTTTAGTCATGAATTCTTCCTTTCTCCATAAATCTGATAGGTAGAATATTTCTTGTTCTTCTAATATACTTATGATGCCATCCTTTATGCTTAAATCAAATATCCATTTTTACTTTATTTTAGTATATATGATGTGAGATATTGAACTATACCTAGGTTATTCCCTACTATCTTCCAATTATTTCAGTATTTTCTGTCATAATATTAAGTTTTCATCCCAAAGATAGTATTTGGGTTTATCAAACACTAGGTTACTATGGTCATTTATTTCCATGTCATGTGTCCCTAATCTTTTCCATTTTTCAACCACTCTAATTTATTTTCTGTTGGATTTATCAAATTCCAAGAAGGGGTAGTTGAGATCCCCTACCAAAATAGTTTTTCTTTTTCTATTTTTTCCTATAATTCACTTACTTTTCCTTTAAGAATTTGGATGCTATACCATTTGGTATATATATATATATATATATATATATATATATATATATGTGTGTGTGTGTGTGTGTGTGTGTGTGTGTGTGTGTGTGTGTGTGTTGTATTGATATTACTTCATTGGCTGTGGTAACTTATCAATATGCATTTTTCCTTCATTATCTCATAATTATGTCTTGTTTTGATGTGTCTGAAATCAGGATTGCTACCCCTGATGTCTTTTTTCTTTGTTGTGGGGGTGGGGTTTGCTTCAGTAAGGTATGATAGATTCTGCTCTAGCCCTTTTCCTTTATGCTTTATGTCTCTCTACTTCAAGTGTGTTTCTTAAAAACAGCATATTATATGATGCTGGGTTTTTTTTTTTATCAATTCTGATTCATTTCTTATTCATTTTATGGCAGAGTTCTTCCCATTTTCATATACAATTATGAATATTAGTTTGTGTACTTTCTTCTATCCATGTTTCCTCCTGCGTTTTACTTTCTCCTTTTACCTTTTCCTTGACATTGTTTTGCTTCTATTTGCCACCTCCTCTGATATGCCCTCTCTTCTGTCATTCCCTCCCCACCCCTACTTTTGTTTGCTTCATCTTCTCTCTTCCTGTTTTCCTTTTGAGTAAGAAAAATTTCTATATTAAACTGATTGTTCATATTATGCCTTCTTTGAGCAAGTAACAATAAGAGTAAGATTCAACTGGGGTAGAGTCAAGATAGAGTAGTCAAGGCTGAGTCTTGTCTGAGCTTTCCCTCAGACCACTCTAAATATGTTTAAATAATGGCTATAGTCAAATTCTAGAATGGCAGAACCCTCAAAAAGATTGAGTGAAACAATTTTCCAGTCCAAGGCAACTTGGAAGATCTGTGGGAAAGGTCTATTTTACTGGGGTTAGAAAGGGACTATAATGCAGCCCAGGTAGTACCAGAGTGAAGCAGCAATAGCCACCTAGGAATAAACATCAGGGCACCTGGGTCCCTAGCAGCCAGGGAGGTTTCCAGCCCTCTCAACCCAAGGAGAGCCAAAGACAATTTGGCAGCTCAGGAGGAATACTCTGCTGCACCAGAGTGAGAATGGAGCCCAGGCCAGCTTAGGCCTCAGCACAAACCAGTCCTAGGGTACCAGGAGCAGGCCTGAGGAGCCGCCTGGCACTCAACCCATGAAGGTTAAGAGTGTTGGAGGAGATGGCAGTGATCTGTTTGCCATCCCTGAGGCAAGAGTCTGTGACTTCGCCCATACTCAGATCCAGGTCACAATCTGGGGCCCAATCTCAGGAGGAGGAAGAGCAGAAGCACAATAGAGTTCACTGGAGACTCTTCTAGTGCACAGGGGAGTGCTTCTGGTCACTCACAGAACACAGAACAGGCCAGGAGAGCAGTCAAAGCCTCTCACAAGACCTTGGAGGAATTGAGAACTTGCAGGACCCTGAGGGGTGTCCCTGAAAACAGCTGCAATTCCCCCCAAAACTTGGGAAAATGTGTCCTCCATCCTGGAAGAATCTTACCTGAACAAAGATCTAGAAATACAGGCATAGCCTGGGAAGATGAGCAAACAACAGAACAAAAAAAATCCAACCATAGACAATCACATTGGTTCTAAGGAGATCAAAACAGATCAAAAATTCAGTACATAACAAGGTCAAAGCTTCTGAATCCATAGCCTCCAAGAAAAATATGAATTGGTCTCAGGCTATAGAAAAGCTCAAAAAAGATTTTGAAAAGCAAGTAACGGAGGTAGAGTAAAAATTGGGAAGAGAAATGAGAGTGATGTCAGAAAATCATGAAAATTAAGTGAGTAGCTTGGTGAAAGAGACACAAAAAGTAATGAATAAGATCTTATAAATCAGCTTGAATCAAATGGAAAAATTGAATTACCTGAAAATCATAAACAAAAGGAGTGTCAGGACTTCATTTTTCTTTTTTTATTGCTGTTGTTTATTTTTTTTTTGTTTTTAGGTTTTTGTAAGGCAATGGGGCTAAGTGATTTGCCCAAAGTCACACAGCTAGGTAATTATTGTATGTCTTAGGATAGATTTGAACTCAGGTACTTCTGACTTCAGGGCCAGTGTTTTATTTACTGCACCACCCAGCTGCCCCAAGACTTCATTTTTCAAGAAGTTCTCCAGGAAAACTGCCCGATATCCTCAAAGCAAAGGGTAAAATAGAAATTGAAAGAATCTGCCAATCACCTCCTGAAAGAGATCCCAAAAAAGAAAATTGCCAAGAATATTATAACCAAATTCCAGCATTCCCAAGTCAAGGAGGAAATATTACAAGTAATCAGAAAGAAACAATTCAAATATCGTGGAGCTACAGTCAGGATAACACAATATTTAGCAACTTCTACATTGAGGGTTTGTAGGGCTTGTTATATGATATTTTGGAAGGCAAAAGAGCTTGAATTACAACTAAGAATCAATTACCCAGCAAAACTGAACATACTCTTTCAGGAGAAAAGATGGATATTAAATGAAATAGGGGGACTTTCAAACTTTCCTGATGAAATGATCAGAGCTGAACAGAAAGTTTACTTATCAAATACAGAACTCAAGTGATACAAATAGAAGGTGGATGGGAAGAGCAAATAATATTGGTCATAAACTTCTTGTATTCCTGCATGGTAAAATGATTGATACTGATAAATCATAAGAACCTTCTCATTTATTAGGGCAGTTAGAAGGATTTTATATATATACATATATACATATATACATATATATATGTATATATATATAGAGACAAGGCACAGGAGGGAGTTGAATTTGAAGGTATAATATATTTAAAAAGATGGAGTTAATGTGGAAGAAAGCAATGTACTGGGAGTAAGGGAAAGGGAGAAAGGTAGAATGGGGTAAGTTATTTTAAATTAAAGAGGCAAGAAAAGGCATTTTCAATGGAGTAGAAGAGGGAGAAGGTGAAAGAGAGTGAATGAGCCTTATTCTTATCAGAAATGGCTCAGAGAGAGATTAGCACAAACATTCAATTAGGTATAGATTTCTATCTTACCCTAATGGAAAATAGGAGATAAAAGGGATGGGATAAAGGGGACAAGATGGGGAGAGGGGACAGCATAGATGAAAGAAAGGAGTAAAGATCATGGGAGAGGGTAGTCAGATGTAACACTTTTGGGAGGGACAGGGTGAAATGAGAGAAAATAGAATAAATGGCAGTGGGGGAAATATGATGGAGGAAAATACAGCTAGCAACAGTGGGAAAAGTATTGAAGCAATTTCTCTTATCAACTTATGATAAAGAATGCTTTCCTTCCCAAAGATAGAAATGATGGTAATGTAATAAAAACCAAAGCATACATTTTCCCCTCTCAGTTCATTTTTCTTGAGGTTCCTATTTATTTGGGGAGGGGGTTATGATTATTTTTAGCATGACTATTATAGTAATATGTTTTGTGGCTATACATTTTTAATCTACACTAAGTAACTCGTTTTCTCAATAGGGAAAGGGGTTGGAACAAGGGAGAGAATTTGGAACTCAAGGTTTTAGAAGTAAAAGTTGAAATTTGCTTTTGCATTTGGAAAGGGAGAAAGACTTAAAAATAAAATAAATTTTAAAAATTAAAAAACCTCCCACCTTTCCCTATACTGTAATAGTTTTTTTTGTGCCACTTCACTGAAATAATTTATTCCCATTTTTACCTCTCCCTTCCTTCTACACACAATGAAGTTCTCTTTCTTAATTCTTTAATTTCTTTTGTTAGTCCCTTAAATTCATCTCCATCCATGTATAGTCATCTAGTTGTACTATTTAGGGGTATATTTTTTGAGAATTACAATTATTATTTTCTCATGTAGGAACATAAACAGTTCCACTGAATACCTTATGCTTTATTTTCCATTTTTACCTTTTGAGGTTGCACTTGGTTCTTGATATTTGAGATCACATATTTTGTAAAATTCTTGTCTTTCTCTTATGAAACCTTGAAATCCTTCTTTTTCATTGAAAAAAATAATTTTTCCCCTTAAGTATTATGCTTAAATTTTTCTGGGTGTATAATTTTTGGTTATAGCCTTAGATCTTTGTCTTCCAGAATATCACATTCTATGACTTTTGATATTTAATGTTATATCTGCTAAATCCTATGTCATCCTATGACTCCTCAAAATCTGAATTATTTCTTACTGGCTCAGTGGATTGAGCACCAGCCATGAAGTCAGGAGTACCTGAGTTCAAATCCAGCCTCATACATTTAATGATTACCCAGCTGTGTAGCTTTGGGCAAGCCACTTAACCCCATTGCCTTGCAAAAACTAAAAAAAAGTTTACTTTTTTAAAAATTATCTCCAATTACATATAGAGATAGCTTTCAATATTTGTTTTTGTTGAATTTTCTCCTTCCTTCTCTTCCATTCCCCTCCCCAAGACAGAAAGTAATCTGATATAGTTTATACATGCAAAATCATGTTAAACATGTTTCAATATTAGAAAGAAGAATCTGAACAAAAGGAAAAAATGAGAAAGAAAAACCAAATTAAAAAATGAAAACAGTATGCTTTGATTTGCATTCAGACTCAATAGTTCTTTCTCCGGATATGAGTGGAATTTTCCATCACAAGATTTTTGGAATTGTCTTTGATGATTGTCCAATTATGCTTTCAAAAAAGTTGTTTTCTTCACTGGAATTTTGTATCTCCTTTTCCTTTTGACCAATTCTACTTTTTTAAGCCATTGTTTTCCTTTTCCAAACTGCTGACTTTTCTTTAATAATTGTCTTTTATCCCTCTCATATCTTTCCCATTTTTTTCTTCTAGCTTTTTATAAGATTTTTAAGTTCATTTTTGAGCTTCTGTGTTAGGTTCTTTCTGGACTTTAGACTAATTCCTGTTTTTCTTTAGGATTTTGCCATTGGTGTATTGACACTGTTTGTCCTCTTCTGAGTCTGTGTCTTGGCCTTCTCTGTCACCCCAATAACTTTTTTTTTGAGATTTTTGCAAGGCAATGGAGATAAGTGGCTTGCCCAAGGTCACACAGGTAGTAATTATTAAGTGTCTGAGGCTGGATTTCAACTCAGGTACTCTTCACTTCAGGGCTGGTTTTCTATCCACTGAGCCACCTAGCTGCCACCCTAATAACTTCTATGATCATATTCATTTTTTTATTGTTGGTTTTTTGCTCATATTTTTTTCCTTTTCCCTTTCTTTTAAATTTGAGTTCTGCTCCTTGAGGTTGAAAAAGTACTGCTCTCAGGCTTCTTGTGCTCAAGCCTCTAGGCCTTGGCTGTTTACCTGGTGCTACACTGATGTTGCTCTGAGGTCCATGGGGGACCCTCCTATTGTGTCTCGTGCTATAAGGAGTGAGTGGAGTGAGCGGCGGCTGGAGTTTCTGGAGAACATAGCAATCTGGGAAATTACAACTCATACAGATCCTAGGGTTGTGTCTGACATGTTCTGAGGTTGGTGGTATGTTGCTGTATTTCCAAGGTCTTTCATGGTTGACTGACCACTGCTGATTTTCTGTTTGCCAAGGGCCATTGTGAAGCAAGTGGTAGTTCTTGAAGCAGGAATCTATCCATTCTCCTGACTATGCTGAGGCATATGAAGGATCTTGGTGTTGATGCTGTCCCCAGTTCAGTGGAGCAGGTCTCCAACAACACCAGGACTCTTCACAACCCTTGACAAGTAGACAACCTCTAGTGGCTACAACATCAAATGATTCAGCATAGCCCTGGCAAACAGTCAGCCACTGTGTCAAAAGTTTTTTTCTTCTCTCTTCCTAATCCTTATACTATCTCCTCTTGCCTCCTATTTGAGTGTTCCAGCTCACGTTAAATTGAGAAGAAAGTGATCCTAGACGGCAAATAACACAAAATTTTATTAACTCATATTTACCTCCAAAATACCACAAAATAGTGGCTCCCAAAAAATCCTGGCACAGCAGAGCCAGAAAAAAAGACAAGAGGAAATAATCTTTTAACCCAAGAGATTTGGAAAATTGGCAGGAAAAGTCTATCTCACTCAGGTAGAAGAAGAGTGCAATCCAGGATAAGAAGACAACAAAGAAGTAAACTTTTTTGCTAGTATAGAAATTAGAAAGAAAGAAGAGTGTGACTTCAGGCAAGCCACTTAACCCCATTGCCTTGCAAAATCTTAAAAAAAATACGAAATGTTTGGGGCAGCTAGGTGATGTAGTGGATAAAGCACCGGCCCTGGAGTCAGGAGTAACTGGGTTCAAATCCGGTCTCAGACATTTAATAATTACCTAGCTGTGTGGCCTTAGGCAAGCCACTTAACCCTGTTTGCCTTGCAAAAACCTAAAAAAAAAAGTTTCAAATAGACACTAAGTGAGAGAGGAAGTTAATAGGAAAGAATAAAATAATTGTCTTATATCAGAGGGTCCATTTGATATCTGATAGTAGAAATATTGCCTTTTATGGAAATTTATGGTTAGTCTATCATCTTTTTTATAAGTGTAAAGTATTTAAGGTGTGACTATGCTCGTGAGATGGAGAGCTGTAGATGTAACATTTTTAAAGCTTTCCTATCTGACTAGCTGTCTGACTTTGGAAAGCCCCATTAACCTATCTCAGGCTCAGGTTTTATTTGTGGGAAATGAAAATGATTGCACCTCCAAAGTTTTGTTGTCAGTATTGAATGAGAAAATATATAAGAGCACTTTGAAAACCTTAAAAGCACTAGAGATGCCAGCTGTCCTCCTCTTCATCATAATCATTACTATTATAATCAGAATAGCCTGAATCTTCTCAGTTTTTTCCCCACTGAGTTCAGCTTGAAATGACCCTGGAACAAGTCACTCTCCTGTTATTATCCTTTGATATTCAAAGTTCTATGTAATCCTACATGGATGGATAAAAGACTACATTAAGCAGTTAAATAATAATATTCAGATCTAAAATCATCTTCTGCAGTCTCATTAAAAGCATATTCAGAACAATTCCAGTAACAGGTAGGACATTTATTTTCTTCCAAATGTTATAGTTAAAACCCAGGTGGAAAGTTGCTTTTAATAATTAGAAAAGTCACAAACATTATTGGGACACTTAATATTATTTATAAATGAAGAAAAGTGATATAAACATGAAGTGACTTCACATTATGCAGTAGATTCTCCTCCCCCTTTTCACCTCCCATAAAACAAAATAATAATAAAAAAAAACAGAAAAAAGATTCCTTCAGTTGACTGCAAAGTCAAAAGGGAGCACGAAGCCGGAGTATGAAACTGAGCACAATTTTTCAAAAAAACAAATCAGATTAGTTTCCCTTCCCCCCACACCCCCAACATCAGTGGGGCTGCCAGGGTTCACATAAAATCTTCTGAATGAGCCCAAGCCCTGAAATGCTGTGAAAAAAGGTGGCCAGTCATCCAACTGTCCCTTCAGGGCTTGGGAAGAGCAGCAGCAAAGCTATTAGGGAAGGATGAGAGAAAACTGAGGGGTAATACCAGCTGATGGAAATAGGGATGAATTGAGCAGCTCTCTTCTACAAAGCAATTAGGAAATTGCAGAGGAGCAAGGAGTAAAAGGGGAAAGACCATTTTCAAGCACTTTATCTTAAGGGAATGACGAGGAGGAGGAGGAGGAGGAGGAGGAGGAGGAGGAGGAGGAGGTTCCCAGGGAAAAGAGGATGAACTGGGGATGAGAACAACTTTACCATTCTGACTGGGACCTCATAGCTGAGTGGAGACAAAACATAGGGGAGTGGTCTTTGTAAAATGAAACTAGATGCCCAACTGTCCTTCCAATCACCTAAACTTCCCTTTTCCTCCTTTCCCTCCCAAACAGCCTATGCTACTATTACCATTGCTCATAAATCCTACTGAACTTTTCTGGAACTCTATCATCTCTTCCTTTCCTACTCTGCTGCAAGATTGACCTCCATGCTACTTATATATCTCATCATTACCTTTTGACTGTCTGATTTGACTGTTTGATTGTAGGGCAGGGCTATGGGCTCCAAGGTCTCTAAATAAAGAGGGGAATCAATACATTGTTCTATTTATTTAAACTCTTCATCATGCCCCTGTAGCAGGTATCCAACCCTCCTAGCCATTTCCTTTAAGCTTTCCATAACATAGCATAATAAAAAGATGATTGCACATGAAACTGAAGATCTATATTATTCAACTTTAAAATTTTTCTTTTAAATATAAAGTATTTATGTAACCTTGGTTTGTTCCCCTTTTTTTCTTCCCTCTCTCTCTTTGTCACTCCCACCCTAGATTTAGCTATGATTAAACATAAATACAGGTATAAATGTAAAATCATTCTATTCATAATTCTAATTTTTCCTTTCTCTGGATGCAGTAACCATGTTTATAAGATCCTTTGTAGTTAATTTGAGTATTTATTATAGTCAAAATGACTTACTCATTCAAAACTGTTCTTAAACAATTTATTAAAAGTTTTTAGTTATATTTTCATTCCCAATACTGCAAGTAAGCATAGTAAACTCTTAATAAATATTAAATGACTAAGTCAGTAAAATTTTGTATGTTTGAAAATGATTTCTCAAATTATTTTTAGCCTGTCAAAAATTCAAAGATATATATATATATATATATATACATATATATATATATATATATATATATATATATATATATATCCATTTGGTGAAGTTATTATTTTTCTATAGCTGTCTTACAATATGAAACCTGTGTTTCACTAATATTATATAGTTTTGGTTAGAATATCTTCCAGATCTGTTACATTAAGAGCTCTGAAAGGATGTCTTAAAACTAGTATTATATAGCAGTTATTAATTATTTAAGTGTGCTCCTTGAATTCAATTTTGGTTTCTGAATGACAATATCAACAAATTTGTTCAATCAATCAACAAGCATTTATGAAGTATTTCATATGTGCCAACCATTATATTGGGTTTTAAAATTCAAACACAATTAAATTAAACAATTCCTACTTCATTCAAATGTGTTCTTGCTCTAGTTATATTCCATAGAATTTGCCTAAAGGACAACAAGGTATTTGTGAGCATTACCTTATCGGTTGCTTCAATGGAACCCCCAAAATGAAACTTGTAGTATTCAGTGTCTCCTTTATATCTATTAGGTATTTTTGTGTATTGATGTCGTCAATTAGATTATAAATTCCCTGTGGGTAGGGACACTTTTTTGATTTCTATTTCTATCCCCACCTTAATAATTGATATCCTTAATAGATTATGCATATAATACGACTATAAGTCTACATTCTATTTTGAAATTATTGAAAATACAAAGAGGGTCTTTTCAGTGGATGCATTTGTAACATGTATTTACACAAACTGATAAATAAAAGGATTTATTTTAATTTGGAACCATAGCACTTAAACTACTAAGTTTAAGTCTAGATGATCAACTAGGTGCTACAGTTGATAGAATTAAAATCTGGCCTCAGACTCTGTGAGACCCTTTGAAAATCATTTAACTCTGTCTTGGTTTCCTTATCTTCTCCTTTGGAGAAGGATATGACAAACTACTCTTTGTCGAAAAGATCCCCAAATAGGATCACATAGAGTTAGGCATGACTAAGCAACAACAAAAATAAAACGTAATGGACTTAACCTGTTCTCTGAAAATAGTTAATTATATATGAATTGCTTATAGCAGTTTTATGTTCATGATACATTTTAAATATAACAGTTTTCTACAGGAATGTCAATATTCTAGGTAAGGCTTTGCAATATTTGATAAAGATAGTATAAATTCTGCAGTTCTTTTAAATGGTTTCTTCAGTAATTAAGTTGATAAGAAATTTTGGCATATTTTTTGTTATTGAGTTCCTTCATCAATGCATAGTATTTAAAAGATTATCAACTTATATTTTCCATCTGTTTTGATTGAGTTCACAAAGAAACAATGCCATGGCAAGTAAGTATTCTGTTATTATTCTTTTATATCTAGTGTTCTGGTAGAGGTCATTCAGTGGACTATTACACAGGGGGATAAAATAACTTTATTTTTCACTTGCATAAAAGTCACAAAATGTGATAGACACAATAGAAGATAAGATTATTTTTGGTATAACCTTATCTTGCCAAATATTTTTTAATTTCCTCAAAAAATTACTATATTTTGCAAAATCTTTTATTCCATGTAGCTTGAAGATTATGGGTATTGGGGTGGTGATATCTATTTAAAATATTGTTTTAAGTTTATTAAATATTTACATTATTTACAGACAAATGTTGACAATAATCTGTGATAATCTTCCAGTTTTTGTTTAGTTTATTACTTAACTTCTCCAGAATACTTACTACATCGATGGTAAGTGAATATGTTGTCTGGCATTTCATTAAGATATTGAGATTTGGAAGAATTATTGTAGATACAGTCATATTTTGTTAGGAATCTGAGAAGTGTTGAATTTTTAGTTGTCAATGATGTGCTGCTATACCCACTAGTTCTCTTATTTCATATACATATATATATATATATATATATATATGTATACACACACACACACACACATATGTCAATGAATGCTGACAGTTTCTAGTAAACCCCTAACTTTCCCCAAATAGATTTGTGTGAATTGGCCATTTGTTTGATGGGTCTTTGTTAAAATATTAGGTGAGCTGATATGGATTTTTCTTTTTTACTTTACTCTTGTATTTGAAATGTGTCAAAGCAAAGATCAATAAATTAATGCTTGCACTTTAAAACAAGATTTCTTAACCTTTTTTTTGTCATGGACCTCTTTACCTGTCTGGTAAGGCCTGAAAACATCCTCAAAAATAATGTTTTCGGGGTGGCTAGGTGGCACAATGGCTAGAGCATCGGCCCTGGAGTCAGGAGTACCTGGGTTCAAATTCGGCCTCAGACACTGAATAATTACCTAGCTGTGTGGCCTTGAGCAAGCCACTTAACCCCATTTGCCTTGCAAAAAAATCTAAAAAAATAATGTTTTCAACTACATATAATAAAATAAACAAAATTATAAAAACACAATTCTATTGAAACAAAGTTATCAAAATAGTTTTGAAAGCTCAAAAACCTCAGATTAGTAATCATTATTTTAAAACATGATGCCAACTCAATGTTGAAAACAATTTATAAAATATATGGTATTTTTATGGATACAATTTAAGCCTATTACCTATTCTTAAATTCATTACCTCTCCTAGAAAGAACTGCATAGAGCTGCCAAATTTGTGGAGTCTAAAGCAAAACATCTTATAAACTACTTGAAATATGTCCTTGTAAATTTATATATATATATATATATGTTTAGAGTAAATATAGGCCTAGATAAAGATGTCATCATTATATAAGTTTACAACAAAATTAAAGAAATTAAAGTCCCTTTCTTGTAATATAAATTTCAATATACAAAATTCATAATTGACTTTATGAATATAAACTTACAAATGTGTTTCAAAGAAATGTAGAGACAAAAGGCTTTGAGAGTGAATTCAGAGGTTAATTAAACTAACAGATAAAGATAATATATACAGATACCTTGATCTCTTCAAGATAAGACATATCAAATATAATGAAAACATATAGAAGACTATTGCTATTTTATAGCATATTTATATTTGATTACATTCATGGAATACATTTCACATTAGCATTTCCTAATTTATGCGTATAACCTTAGTTTCTGATATTTGCTATCAGAAGGGTAAATGGCTGAGTCATTCATAGAATATTATTTTATGGAAAGAGAAGGGTTTATGATGGTAATGTAATACCACCAGACACTACAGCAGGGTTATGCTTAAAAATCTGGATTCAGTCATTAATGAAGTTGGTTTAAAAAATAGTGGAGATATTGTAATACCTCATTCAGACTGTATGAAATAAAGTCTAACTACATGGAATGAAAAACTTTCAAAGAATAAGAGCAAAGTAATGAAGGTTTTTTACTTTTGTTTGTTTTCTTTTTTATCACTTGGAAAGGCAATTATATCATCCCCATTGTCTGTTCGTTATTGATGTTGCCCCAAGGATGCCTTTAGTAAACATATCATGGATGTACTTTTTATCATAATTCTTCTATTCAAAATAATTTTCTAATAATAATAATCAATACTTTTATGAACAAAGCAGTTATTTTGACTGACCAAGCAATTTTCATTATAACATTTTATACAAAAGAATGATAGTAATATAGCTACTAGTCCTTGGATTAGCTCTATCTGGACCCCACTATAATTGAAAATAATGGAATGATGATGATTATGAAGATTAATGATAACAATAAGTAATTTATAATTATGTAGTTTTTTAAGTTTTTCTCTTTTTGCAAAAAAATGTATTTATTAATGTCTTTTTTACATCACTATAGTTATCAGTATGAGGACCCTTCTCACTTCCAATTCCCTTTTTTAAAATTTTTCTTTGATTTATTTACATATTACTAAAATATTCTTGTTGTAAGAGTAAGCATAATATCCCCTCCCCCACACAAAATCATGAAACCTTATGAGAAATAAAGCGAAAGAAAGAGAAAAACTGGTGCTTCAGCCTGTGTTCTGATACCATCAGCTCTGTCTCTGGTGGATCACATTCTTTATCATAAATCCATCATAGAAGTTAATTACATATTTTTCCACAATTGCTGTTGTTGATTGTAATTCCCTCCATCCATTCCTCCCCACTATCATCTATTATATTTTCTCTCTCCTTTCACTCTGTCCCCCTTCTAGAATGTGTGGTAGGGCAGCCAAGTGGTGCATCAGACAGAACACTGTCCCTGGGGCTAAGTTGCCCCAAGCCTACATCCCACCCCAGAAACCCAGCAACCACACATCCCAGTGGTCCTGGACAGGCCACTCAATCCTACCACCTTGCAAAAAGTAAAAAAGAAAATGTGTTATATCTGACTATCCTTTGCTATGATTTAGCCTCTCCTCTATCACCCACACCCCCTCCCCTCCCCATACCCCTTCTCTCCTTTTTCTTCTAGATTTCTATACCCTATTGAGTATGTATGCAATTTCCTCTCTGAGCCATTTCCTATGATAACGAAGGCTCCCTCATTCCCCCTCACCTTATGCCCTTCCATATCATAGCAAAAGCTATTTCTTGACTCTTTTACATGAAATATCTAAGCCTATTCTACCTCTTCTTTCTCTTACTTCCAGTATATTTCCCTTTCACTCACTAACTCCTTTTTTTTTTCTTTTAGGTTTTTGCAAGGCAAATGGGATTAAGTGGCTTGCCCAAGGCCACACAGCTAGGTAATTATTAAGTGTCTGAGACCAGATTTGAACCCAGGTACTCCTGACTCCAGGACCTGTGCTTTATCCACTGCTCCACCTAGCCACCCCAACTAACTCCTTTTTAAAAATATATTATGCCTTCAAATTTGACTCTCTCCTGTATTTCATCTATAGGAGCTCCTTCTGCCTGCTCTTTTGAATAAAAGGGTTCATATGAACATTTTCAGTATCATCTTTCTATACAGGAATACATGAAGTTCATCATCATTAAGTCCCTCATAATTTACCCTTCTCATCCACCCTCTCTATGCTTCACCTGAATCCTGTAATTGAAGATCAATATTCCCCCATTTCACTGAAAGTCCAACTTTTACCTTGGAAGAGGATATTCAGTTTCACTGGGTAGTTGATTCTTGATTGCATTCCAAGCTCTTTTGCCTTCTGAATATTATGTTCCAAGTCCTACAAGCCCTTAATGTAGTTGCTGCTAAGTCCTATGTAATCCTGACTGTAGCTCCACGATATTTGAATTATATTCTTCTGGCTGCTTGTAATATTTTCTATTTCATTTGGGATTTTTGGAACTTCACTCTAATATTCCTAGGGTTTGTTTTGGGGTTTTTCATCTCTTTCCATAGGCGATTAGCAGATATTTTTTTTCCAATTTTTATTTTACCCTCTGCTTCTAGGATATCGGGGCAATTTCCTTTAGAAATTGTAGAAATTCTTTAAAAATGAGGTCAAGACTCTTTTCCGATCGAGACTTTCAGGTAGCCCAATAAGTTGTAAATTATCTCTTCTGGATCTGTTTTCCAGATCAGTTGTTTTGTTCAATGAGATATTTCATA
The DNA here is from genome assembly GCF_037893015.1 of Macrotis lagotis. Taxonomy (NCBI): domain Eukaryota; kingdom Metazoa; phylum Chordata; class Mammalia; order Peramelemorphia; family Peramelidae; genus Macrotis; species Macrotis lagotis. The sequence goes on along the minus strand of NC_133664.1, from coordinate 176,664,238 downwards.
TCTTCTTCTAATTTTTCATTCTTTTAGTGTTGAATTATTGTGTCTTGATTTCTCACAAGGTCATCAGATTCCTTTAACTCCAGTTTACCTTTGAAGGATTTGTTTCCCTCAGAGTGCTTTATTATCTCCTTTTCCATCTGGTCAATTCCACTTTTTAAATTATTCTTCGCCTCATTAACTTTTTGAACTGTTTTATCCATTTGACCTAAACTGGTTTTTAATATGTTATTTTCTTCAGCATTTTTTTTGGATCACCTTAACTAAACTGCTGACTTTGTTTTCATGGCTTTCCTGCATCTCTCATTTCTCTTTCCAATTTTTCTTCTACCTCCTTTATTTGTTTTCAAAATTGTTTTTGAACTCTGCCATAGCCTGAGCCCAACTTCTACATTTCTTGAAGTCTTTAAACACAGAAGCTTGGCCTTTCATCTTCAGAGTGTGTGGTTTTGTCCTCCATTGGATCAAAGTAATTGTCTATGGTCAGGTTCCTTTTTTTCCTGTTTACTCATTTCCTCAGCCTGTGGCTGGTTTTGCGTGCTTCCTGAACTTTTGAGTATTATTGGGACAACCCCACAAGGACTTGCAGTTTCTTCATGGTCTTATGGGAGGCTCTGACAGCTTTCCTGGTTTGAATGACCAGAAGTATACCCTTCAGCCCTGAGGCTGTGAGGAAGCTCCCTGCTCTATGGGGCCCCAGATTGCAACCAGGGTTTGAATATAGTCACACCTCCAGAGTCCTGTACAGACCTCAGAAGCTTCCCTCTGCTCCCTTACCTTCCATGGGCTGAGCAATCAGGGAGCAGCTTCCAGGTGGCTCCTGCTGGGCATCTCCACAGGCCTGATTCCATTTCCTGGGATCTGGGCTTCACTGAGGGCCTCTGCTGTGCTGCAAAGGGCCATATTGGCCTCAGATTCACTTTGCTCTGGCAGAGGTCTCCCTGTTGATCTTCCAAGTTGTGCTTGGTGCTCCCTGGGGTGCTTCTGCTGCCAGGAGCTAGGGCTCCCAGCGACGCAGATGCTCTGGGGTTGTTCCTGGAAGGCTGAAGCTCCTTTACTCTGATGCACTGCTGCCCCTCTAACCCCATGGAGAAGAGCCTTCCCACTATTTTCCAGTTTACCTTGGCTGGAGAATTGCCTCACTGTACCTTTCTGTCAGTTCTGTCTCTCAAAAATTTACTTAGAGTCATAACTTTAAGGATTTTGAAATATTTTGGAGAGAACACCTAAGAAAGGCTGTTCTCCTGCTGCCATCTTGGCTCTGTCCTCAATTTTTTAAGGTTTTCTAAATGTAATGCATTATTCTATTTATTCAGTGAATAAATCTCTGGGATTGAAATCAGAATCAAATACAGCCTCAGATACTTTCTAACAGCAACATCCTGAGCAAGTCATTTAATTCTGCTCTGGTTTCCTCATCTGTAAATGGAGAAAATAATAAAACCTTACTCCAAGAGTAGTTATGAGGATAAAATAATATAATAATTGTAAAGCACTGAGCACAGCACTTGGCCCATATTATGTACTATATAAATGTTGTTATTACTATTATAACAACTCTGGAAGGTAGGCAGTTTTAGTATTTTTATTTTATAGAGAAAACTTAGGCTTAATGGATTATAAATCTATTGTTTTAATTTCTATACTTCATAATTTATCTTTAAATCAGAAAGGCTGGAGGTAATGCGCTTATTGTGCAGATTAGAAAAAAAATGAGAATAGAACTATGTTTTCTTGAGTAGAACAGTATGATGTCTATCAATTGTCTTTGATGTAGACCAGAACATTTGATTTCAAATTTTATCATTAAAATTTATTTGGGGGGTGGCTAAGTGGCACAGTGGATAGAGCAATGGCCCTGGAGTCAGAAGTACCTGAGTTCAAATCCAGCCTTACACACAATAATTACCTAGTAATGTGGCCTTGCCTTGCAAAAACCTAAAAAATGTATTTGGTAATATGGTATCGGTGAGATGCAGCATTTCAACAACAGCAACAACAACAACAACAGTTTTATAAATATAAACTAACATGGTGGGATGAAACTAGGAAGCTCCATGAGCTTTTACCATGACAACTTTGAATGAAATCTCTAAACAAGCCCCCCTAAAAGCTTTGTAAATGTAAACCAACTATTAGTATCTCATTATAGATGACTAAAGGTGGAAGGACTATCCAGGCAGAGATGGTGGCATAAACTATATAGCTCCCAGAGCTTTTACCAATACAACTTTGAATACAAACAACACTGGCAAGCCAACATCTTCATGTGGAGTGTACATGTACACACACACACACAGAGAGAGAGAGAGAGAGAGAGAGAGAGAGAGAGAGAGAGAGAGAGAGAGAGAGAGAGAGATCTTGGAGGAACTTTAGGGAACAGTTTGTCTTTTGAGCAGAATGGAAGTATAATCCTGTATAGGTAGGAGCATTGGAAAGCCAGCAGCAGACTTTTAGCCATAGCCTCTGGTTTTGGCTCAGCAGCTCATCAAGCAGAGTCCCAAACCCAGCTCAGAGAGTTAGATTTTAGCCATAGAATACTGGTTCAGCATTGGAATATCCTAGCTCAGGGAACAAACTTCAAATATGAGAAATGCCAGAGCTGAAAGCCAGGGAACAGAATTTAGACAGAGTTTGGGTACAAATTGACTGTGATGTGATCAAACTTTTAGGTCTTGGGGATTGTATTTCTATTGGGATAGTTGGAAGGAGGGTACTTATGTAATGTGGATATAAATTGTGAGATGATACAACTCTTGAGGGCTGTATTTCTATTAGGACAGATGGAGAGATTGTTCTTGAAAAGAGAGTATGAATATAAATTGATTATTATGTAAAGATATTTAGGGGTCTTGAGAATTGTACTTCTATCAGAACAGTTGAAAGGAGTATACTTTGATGAAAGGAAAAAGTACAAGACAGTTATAAAACAATGAGAACCTGGGTAAATAAAAAAGATTATGTTGGCATAAAAAGGTGAAGACATTATAGGATAAATAATGAAGAAGTACAAAGGATCATGGAGCAGAGGGAAAGAAGGAAGAGTGTGCACACTGACCAAATCTTACTCTCAACATATTTGGCTCAAAGAGGGAATAACATACATATTCTACTGGGTTTATAAATTTAATCCTACCATATTGGGAAGTAGGGGGAGAGGGGAAAAGAAAAGGGAAGAATGGGGCTGAAAAAAAGGAGGGGGAAGTAAAAGTTTTTAAAAAGGAATAAAAAGGAAAAGAAAAAAGTAATTTCATAAAAGGGAGGGCAGATTGAAGGAGGCAGTAGTCAAAAGCAAAACAATGATGAGAAGAAATAAGGGTAAAGGAAAGTGAAAAGTACAAATAGGACAAGATGGGATAGAGGGAAATATAGAGTTAGTAATAATAACTCTGAATGTGAATGCAATGAACTCTCTCATAAAACAGAAGAAGATAACAGAGTGTATTACAAATGAGAACCCTACAATATGTTGTTTACCAGAAACACATTTGAAACAAAAAGGCAAACACAGGTTAAAAGTAAAAGACTAGAGCAGAATATATTATGTTTCAGTTGAGGTAAAAAAAAGAGGAGTAGCAACCTTTATCACAGACAAAAGCAAAAACAAAAATAGATTAAATTTAAAGAGATAATGAAGGACACTATACTTCCCTAAAAGGTACTATAGACAATGAAGTAATATCACTATTAAACATATATTCACCAAATGGTAGTGCACCTGAATTTTTTAGAGGAAAAACTAAAGGGGTTGGAGGATAACATACACAGCAAAACTATATTAGTGGGAGATCGCAACCTCCCTCTTTCAGCAATAGATAAATCTAATCATAAAATAAAACAGAAGAAAGGAGGGGAATACAATTTTAGAAAAGTTAGATTATGATAGAAAATTAAATGGAATTAGAAAAGAATATAACTTCTCAGTGGTAAATGGCAATTCAGAAAATTTAGCCTTGTTTTAGGACATAAAAACCTCACAATTAAATATAGACAGGCATAAATATTAAATGTGTCCTTTTTAATGATCATTATGCAATAAAAATTACATGAAATAAAAAGTCATGGAAATATAAGCAAAAAATTAATTGGAAATTAAATAACAATATAAACTTGTAGGATACAGCCAAGTTACTTATTAGGGAAAATTTTATATCTCTAAATGCTTAAATGAACAAATTAGAGAAAGAGATGAATGTAATATATGCAACTTATACAACTAAAAAAGCTACATAAAAAATTAAATTTTTGGACTTCTGGCCAAGATGGCAGAAAGAAGACAGGCACAGTTCTAAAGTCTCCTGATCTCTTCCCCATCTATCATGGAAAAAACCTGTTAAAAGAAATCTGACCCACAAAACCCAGAAAGAAAAGCCAGGAGAAAGAACGTCTACCTCAGGATTTGTCTCTGGCAGCAGCTTTGGCCAAATTTGGGTGGGTGAGTCTAGGCTCAGATGAAGGATCAGCCCCAGATCAGCCAGATTAACAGCTGAATTGGAATCAGGAGTGAGAGGGCCCAAGAAGCAGACCTGCTGGATCAGTGGTGGGGCTGGATGACAAGGGCTTGGGTCGGCAAGGGAGCAGAGGCGCTGGTGTTGGTGCTGTACCCCTGGAGATTGGGGATGGTGCTGGGGGAAGAGTTCTGGTGCAGGAGAGCTGTGGACAACATCCCTGGGTTCCTCAGGTCTGAAGAACTCTGAGTCCACACTTCCATTGCAGCTGAGGCCTCTTCCCAAACAAATGCAAACTACTTCTGCCTCAGGCCCAGGTGTGTGAGCACAAGAACCAGCCCAGCTGAGGAATGACCTTAGTCCAGGGTAAAGCCCACCATTGATTGAAGGCAAAAGAATTCAATAGCTCCAACTCCTCCCTTCAAGCAAAGGGAGAAGGCCTCAACCAAGGTCACAGACACTCCAGAGAAAGCAAGCAACACCTCCTACTGGCCAGCCAGAGAAACTGCACTCAGTGAGTAAAGCCTTTAGCACTCCCAAGCCCCTGTGAACCAGACCCACCCCCAACTCAAGGTCTTAGAAAAATGAAGAAGGGTCAGCAGAAAGGTGGATACATAGAAACAATCCTGGAAGGGAAAGACCCTAACTCAGAGAGACCTGGAACCTCTGAGGAAAATACAATCTGGTCTCCAGCACAGAAAGGCTTCCTTGTAGAAATAAGGAAGGAGCTTAAAAATTTGGGAGAGACAATTAATACCTTTCAACAAGAAAACAAAACCTTAGAAAGCACAATTGGACAAATACAAAAGGAGAATAAATCTCTCAGATCAGCAATTGGACAATTACAAAATGAGAATAAATCTCTCAGATCATCAATTGGACCAATACAAAATGAGAATAATTCTCTCAGATCCTCAAATGAGCAAATGAAAAAAGAAATTAATTATCTCAAAACCTCAATTGGTGAAATGGAAAGCTCTTTCAAAAGTAGAATTGACCAATTGGAAAATGTGATGCAAAAGGTTAATGAAGAAAACTCCTCCCCCCAAAAAAGAATGGAGTCTACAGAAACTAATGACTCCATGAGACAGCAAGAGTCAGTTAAACAAAATCAAAAAATAGAAAAACAGAAAATAGAAAAATAGAAGCAAATGTAAAATACCTCATCAACAAAACCACTGACCTCAAGAATAGATCGAGGAGAGGCAATCTTAAAATTATAGGACTTCCTGAAAACATTGAAGAGAAAAAAAGCCTGGACTTATTATTACAGGATCTAGTGATGGAAAACTGCTCTGATCATGGAATCGGAGGCCAACGTAGTTATTGAAAGAGTACATTGATCCCCATCACAAAAAAGATCCAAAAATGAAAACACCAAGGAATGTTGTGGCCAAACTCCAGAACTATCAGATAAAAGAGAAAATCCTGCAAGCAGCCAGAAAGAAACAATTTAAATATCAAGGAGCCACAGTAAGGATCACACATGACCTGGCTGCATCAACATTAAGGGATCGAAGGGCCTGGAACGAGATATTTTGAAGAGCAAGGGAGCTTGGAATGCAGCCAAGAATCTACTTTCCTGCAAAGCTGAGCCTTTTATCTCAGGGAAAAAAGATGCACATGTAACAAAATGGAAGAATTCCAAAAATTTCTGATGAAAAGTCCAGAACTAAACAGAAAATTTGGACATCAAACAGGAGGTTCAAGAGACACATGGAAAGGTAAAATAAAGGGTAGGGGGGGGCGGTAAACGGAAAAAAAATGCAGTCCAGTAAATTGAAACTGGCTATATCCCATCATGGAGGAAAAAAGATTTTCATAAATCTTGAGAATTGTAACTCAAATAGAGAGAATACACCTAGCCAGAAATGATGGACATTCATGACCTATCCATGAGACTGCTATCTAATGGGATGTAACTGGCTTTAACCCCACTTGGGAGAAAGACTTTAGTAACTGTCAGGAATTTTGACTCTATTCGATAGAATATACTGAACTAGAAGGGAAAGACACTCAGAATTTTCTATGACTTAGATGGAACGATCTAAAAAAACACTACCTCCTTAGAAAGGGGGAAAGGAAAGAGACTGGAGGAGGGAGGGGATTGAATGGGGTAAATCTCATTACACTAAGAGGTAAAAAAATACCCTATGGTAATAGAGGGGAAGAAGGGAGCAGAGGAGAAACACCTGAATCTTCTTATCAGACTTGGCTTACAGTCAACCTACACATACTCAGTTAACTTATAAAACATCTAACCTTTCAAGTAATAAAAGGGGAAAAGGGGAGGGGGGGCAGATAAAGGGAATGGGAGTGGGGAAAAGGGGGAAATAACAAAAGGAAGGGAAGGGAAAGGTGAAAGAAATGGGAGGGTGTGATATAGGAGGGAAAACACACTGAAGGGGGTGGTATTCAGAAAAAAAATACTGGGGAATATGGGCAATAAAGTATTAGTAATCATAACCTTGAATGTGAATGGGATGAACTCTCCCTTGAGACATAAGCAAATAGCAGAGTGGATTAAAATCCAGAATCCTACAATATGCTGCTTACAAGAAACTCATTTGAAGCAGATACATATAGTGTAAAGGTAAAAGGTTGGAGCAAAATATATTTTGCTTCAGCTGAAGTCAAAAAAGCAGAGGTAGCAATCCTTAACTCAGACAAAGCAGCAGCAAAAAATAGATAGTGTTAAAAGGGATAAGGAAGGAAACTTTATCCTCCTAAAAGGTACCATAGACAATAAAGTCATTTCAATATTGAATATATATGCAACCAGTGGGACAGCACCCAAATTCTTAGAGGAGAAGCTGAAAGAACTACAGGAAGACATAGACAGCAAAACTCTACTAGTGGGAGACCTCAACCTGCCATTCTCAGATCTAGATAAATCAAATCATAAAATAAACAAGAAAGAAGTTACGGAGATAAATAGATTGTTGGAAAAATTAGATATGGTAGACTTATGGAGGAAACTGACTGGGGATAGAAAGGAATATACCTTTTTTTCTCTGCAGTACATGGAACTTATACAAAAATTGACCATATACTAGGACATAAAAACCTAATGATCAACTGCAGAAAGGCAGAAATAGTCAATACATCTTTCTCAGATCACAATGCAATAAAAGACATATGCAATACTGGGCCAGGAGATATAGACCCAGAACAAATTGGAAACTGAATAACCTCATTTTAAAAAATGAGTGGACCAAAAAACAAATTACAGTAAGAATTAACCATTTTATCCTAGATAATGATAATAAGGAAACAACATACCAAAACCTATGGGATTCATTCAAAGCGACTCTCAGCGGATATATTACAGCTCTAAATGCTTACATGAATAAATTGGAGAAAGAGGAAATCAATTAACTAAACATGCAAATAAAAAAATTAGAGAAAAAACAAATCAAAAATCCCCAATTAAATATCAAATTAGAAATTCTAAAAATTAAAAGAGAAATTAATAAAAGCAAAAGCAAAAAAAATACTATTGAATAAAGAAATAAAACTAAAAGTTGGTATTATGAAAAAAACCAATAAAATTGATAACCCTCCAGTCAATTTGATTAAAAAAAGAAAGAAGAAAACCAAATTGCTGTTATCATAAATGAAAAATGTGAACTCACCACCAATGAGGAGGAAATTAAAGTAATAATTCAAAATTATCTTGCCCAACTCTATGCCAATAAATTTGACAATCTAAGTGAAATGGATGAATATTTATAAAAATATAAGTTGTCCAGGTTAAATGAAGAAGAGATTAAAAACCTAAACAATCCTATCTCAGAAAAAGAAATACAACAAGCCATTATTGAACTCCCTAAAAAAAATCTCCAGGGCCTGATGGATTCACAAGTGAATTCTACCAAACATTTAAGGAACAATTGGTTCCAATCCTATATAAACTCTTTGGAAAAATAGGGAAAGATGGAACTCTGCCTAACTCTTTCTATGAAACCAATATGGTACTGTTACCTAAACCAGGAAGAGTTAAAACAGAGGAAGAAAATTATAGACCTATTTCCCTGATGAATATAGATGCAAAAATCCTAAATAAAATCTTAGCAAAATGACTACAAGTCATCACTAGGATAATACATTATGATCAAGTAGGATTTATTCCAGGAATGCAGGGTTGGTTCAATATTAGGAAAACTGTTAGTATACTCAATTATATGAATAACAAACCTATCAGAAACCATATGATCATATCAATAGATGCTGAAAAAGCTTTTGACAAAATACAGCATCCATTCCTATTAAAAACACTAGAGAGTGTAGGAATAAATGGACTGTTCCTTAAAATAATTAGCAGTATCTATTTGAAACCATCAACAAGCATTGTATTCAATGGGGAGAGGTTAGAGGCATTCCCAATAAGATCAGGGGTGAAACAAGGGTGCCCATTACCACCACTACTATTCAATATTGTATTAGAAATGTTGGCTTCAGCAATTGGAGAAGAAAAAGAAATTGAAGGAATTAGAATTGGGAAGGAAGAGACAAAACTCTCACTCTTTGCAGATGACATGATGGTCTACCTAGAGAATCCCAAGAAATCATCCAAAAAACTATTTGAAATAAGTAGCAATATTAGCAAAGTTGCAGGTTATAAAATAGACCCTCATAAATCCTCAACTTTTCTATATATGTCTAGTAAGAAACAGCAGGAAGAGCTAGAAAGAGAAATCCCATTCAAAGTAACCTCAGACAATATAAAATATTTGTGATTCTATTTGCCAAGACAGACTAAGAATCTTTTTGAAAACAATTATAAAACACTTCTCGCACAAATTAAATCAGATTTAAATAACTGGGCAAATATCAACTTCTCTTGGATGGGGAGAACTAATATAATAAAAATGACAATTCTACCAAAACTAAACTGTTTAGTGCCCTACCAATCAAAATTCCAAAAATTTACTTTAAAGAGTTAGAAATATTGTAAGTAAATTCATATGGAGAAATAAAAAATTAAGAATTGTCAGGAGATTAATGAAAAAAAGTGCAAAAGAAGGTGGCTTAGCCCTACCTGATCTAAAATTATATTATAAAGCGTCAGTCATCAAAACTGTTTAGTATTGGCTAAGAAATAGAGTGGTGGACCAGTGGAATAGACTAGGTGTAAAAGCAGGAGATGATTATAGGAATCTGCTGTTTGATAAACCCAAAGAGTCCAGCCATTGGGATAAAAACTCCCTCTTTGATAAAAATTGCTGGGATAATTGGAAGTTAGTATGGAAGAACCTTAGATTTGACGAATAGCTCACACCCTGTACCAATATAAGATCCAAATGGTTACAGGACATAGACATAAAAAAACATACTATAAGCAAATTAGAAGATCAAGGACTAGTCTACCTGTCAGATCTGTGGAAAGGGTAGCAGTTTATGATTAAGGAAGAGTTGGAGAACATCAGCAAAAACCAATTAGATGATTTCGATTACATTAAATTAAAAAGCTTTTGCACAAATAAAACCACTGTAACCAAGAGCAAAAGAAATGTAGAAAATTGGGAAACAATCTTTACAATTAATGATTCTGACAAAGGACTCATTTCTAAAATATACAGAGAACTGAGTCATATTTTTGAAACAAAAAGCCATCCCCCAATTGACAAATAGTCAAAGGATATGCAAAGGCAATTTACAGATGAGATCAAAGCAATCCATAGCCATATGAAAAAAATGCTCTAAATCATTAATTATTAGAGAAATGCAAATTAAAGCTTCTCTGAGGTACCACCTCATACCTCTCAGATTGGCCAATATGACCAGGAAGGATAATGATCATTGTTGGAAGGGTTGTGGGAAATTTGGGACACTATTACAAGGTTGGTGGAGCTGTGACTCATCCAGCCTTTCTGGAGAACTATTTGGAACTACACCCAAAGAGAAACAAAAATGTGCATACCCTTTTACCCAGCAATAACACTACCATGTCTATACCCTGAAGAGATAATGAAAAAGGGCCAAAACATCACTTATACAAAATTATTTATAGCAGCCCTATTTGTGGTGGAAAAGAATTGGAAATCAAGTAAATGTCCTTCAAATGGGGAATGGTTTAGCAAACTGTGGTATATGTATGTCATGGAACACTACTGTTCTATTAGAAACCAGGGGGGAATGGGATTTCCGGGAAGCCTGGAGGAATTTGCATGAACTGATGCTGAGTGAGATGAGCAGAACCAGAAAAACACTGTATACCCTAACAGCAACATGGGGGTGATGTTCAACCTTGAAGGACTTGCTCATCCCATCACTGCAACAATCAGGAACAATTTTGGGCTGTTTACAAAGGAGAGTGCCATCTGTATCCAGATAAGGAGCTGTGGAGTTTCAACAAAGTGCAAGGACTATTCCCTTTAATTTAGAAAAAAAACAGATATCTTATTGTCTGATCTTGTTACCTCTTAGACTTCTCTTCTCTTCTTTAAGGATATGATTTCTCTCTCATCACACCCAATTTGCATCAAGGTACAACATGGAAACAAAGTAAAGGCTGACAGAGTGCTTTCTGTGGGTGGGTGAAGGGGAGGGAAGCAACAGTGGGGGCGGAATTGTAAAACTCAAATAATATCTTTAATAAAAATAAATTTAAACAAAAAACTAAAAAAATAAATTTTTCAATCAAATAACAAGTTAGAAATTTTTAAAAAATCAAAGAAATTAATAAAACTGAAAAAAACAACTTTTGAACTAATAAAGAAAACTAAGAATTGATCTTATGAATAAATAAAATAAATAAACCACTGGTTAATCCAATTTAAATAAAAGAAGAAAACCAAATTACCAGTTTCAAAATTCAAATAGGTGAGATCACCACCAATGAGAAAATTAAAGAATTCTGAGCTATTTTACCAACTGTATGCCAATAAATTTTACAATCTAAGTAAAATGGATGAATATTTATAAACATTTATAAATATATAAATTGTTCAGATTGACAGTAGAGGAAATAAAATTCTTATATATGCTGTTTCAGAAAAAGAAATTGAACAAGCCATCAATGAACTCCCTAAAAAAAATACCAGGACCAGATGGATTCACAAGTGAATTTGACCAAACATTTAAAGAACAACTAACTTCAGTTCTATATAAACTATTTCAAAAAATAAGTGATAGGTATAGAAGAAATCCTGCCAAATTACTTTTACAACACCAACATGGTGTTTCTATTTAAACCAGGAAAACACAAAACATACAAAATAATTTACACCAATCTACCTGTTGAATTTTGATGCATAAATTTTAAATAGGATTTTAGTAAAGAGAAATCAACAAGTTATCACTAAGGTAATACATTATGATCAGATTGGATTTATACTAGGTATACAGGGATGCTTCAATTTTAGGAAAACATTCAGCATAATTGACCATATCAATAATAAAATTAACAGAATCATAAGATAATATTAATAGATGCTGAAAAACCTTTTGACAAAATACAGCACACATTCCTTTTAAAAAGTCTAGGGAGCATAGGAATAAGTGGAGTTTTCCTTATAATAATAAGCAGTATGTAACTAAAATCATCAATAAACATTATATGTACTGGGGAAGAGCTAGAAGTATCCCTAATAATATTAGGGATAAAATAAGGATGCCCATCATCACCTCTTATACAATATTATATTAGAAATATTAACTTTAGAATGAGGAGAAAACAGAATTGAAGCAATTAGTAAAGGTGATGAAAAGCAATGTAACATTCTTTGCAGATGATATGATGGCATATTTAGAGAATACTAGAAAATCATCTAAAAACTAATGGAAACAATAAATTTAGCAAAGTTGCAGGATTTAAAATAAACTCACACAAGCCATCAGTATTTCTTTATATTATCAATAATATATAGCACCAGGTGATAGAAAGAGGAACTCAATTTAAAGTAACTTTGAGGTGCAGCTAGGTGGCACAATAGAGTGCCAGCCCTGTAGTCTGGAGGACCTGAGTTGCAATCTAGCCTCAGACACTTAATACTTACTTATTTGTGGGACCTTGGACAAGTCACTTTACCCCATTGCCTTACAAAATACAAAATAAATAAATAAATAAAGCAACTGCAGACAGTGTAAAGTTCTTGGGAGTGTACTTGCCAAGACAAACTCAAAAACTATATGAAAACAACTACAAAACACTTTTCCATACAAATAAAATCAGATCTAAATAATTGGGCAAATGTAAAGTACTCATGTAAATTGAACTAATATAATAAAAATAACAATTTCACTTAAATTATTTATTCAGTGCCTTACCAATCAAACTCAAATAATTACTTTTTTGAGCTAGAAAAAATAGTAACTAAATTCATATGGAGGAACAAAAGATCAAGAATATCAAGAGACTCAATGCACAAAATTCAAAGGAAGGTGGTCAAACAATACCAGATCTAAAATTATTTTATAAAACAATGGTCATCAAGACTGTTTGAAAATGACTAAGAAATAGAGTGGTAAATCAGTAGAATTGATTAGCTGTGAAAGAAACATTAATCAATGAATACAGTAATATACCATTTCATAAACCCAAAGACTCCAGCTTCTAGCATAAGAATTCATTCTTTGATTAAAAACTGCTAGGAACACTGGAAGATAATATGGCAGACATTAGGCACAAACCAACATCACACATCCTTTATCAAGATAAAGTAAAAATGGGATAGGGTTAGACATAAAAGGTGATACCATTAAGCAAATTAGGACAACAAGGAATAGTTTATCTATCAGATCTATGGAAAAGGGAGCAATTTATAACCAAAGAAGAGATAGAGAATAATATAAAATACAAAATGAATAATTTTGATTGCATTAAATTGAAACAATTTTGCAAAAATAAAATCCATACAAACAAGATTAAAAGGAATGCAGAAAGTTGGGAAACAATTTTAAAACTAGTGCTTCTGATAAAGGATTCATATTTAAAATATAAAGTGAGTGTGCTGGGTCAAATTTCTATGAATATAAAGCATCCCCCAATTGATTAATGATCCAAGAATATGAGAAGGCAGTTTTAACATGAAGAAATCAAAGTTATCTAAAGTCATATAAAATGCTCTAAATTATTATCGATTAGAGAAATGAAAATTGAAACTATTATGAGGTAACACCTTACATGTATCAGATCGGTCAGGATTGCTAAAAGGAAAATAATCAATATTATAGGGGATATGGAAAACATGGAATACTAACACATTGATTTTTGAAGTTATGAATTGATCCAATCTTTCTGGAGAACAATTTGGAATGCCCAAAGGACTATAAAACTGTGGATCCCACAATACTACTACTACTAAGTTTTTATTCCAAAGAGATCACTCAAAAAGGGTAAAAAAAATCCCACATATACAAAAATATTTATAGTAGCTCTTTTCATAATGGCAAACAAGTGAAAACTTAAAGAATGTCCATCAAGTGGAGAATGATGGAACAAATTGTGGTATATAAATGTGTTGGAGTAGTATTGTTCTATAAGAAATCATGAGGAATGGGATTTCAGAAAAGCCTGGAAAGAAGTTGCATGAACTGATGCTGAAAGAAGAAGTGAGCAGAACCAGCAGAACTTTGCACATACTAACAGCAACATTGTGTGATGATCAACTATTACGAACTTGCTCATTTCAGTATTATAATATTGAAAGACAATTCCGAAAGACTTGTGATGGAAAATACCATCCATAGCCAGAGAAGGAACTATGGAGTTTAAATGTAGACCAAAACTAACTATCTTCAATTTTTGAAACTTGTATTATGTATTATGTTTTTCCCCCTCTAAAGTTTTTTTTTCCCTTTTTGATTTGATTCTTCTTTCACAACATGATTAATAAGGATTTATGTTCAGCATAGTTTTACACATAAAAACTACATTAGATTGCTTTCTATCAGGGGAAAGGAAGGAAAGGGAGAGAGGAGGAAAAATGTGAAACTCAAAATGTTACAAAAATGATTTTTGAAAACTATCTTTGCTTGTAGTGGGAAAAATAAAAATATTTAATTATAATAATAATAATCAAAGGATGATCAATAGCTTGAAGAATGGTAGAGTCTAGTGAAAAACGTTTTTCAGAGTGGGGAGAATTAGGCATGGTAATAAATTGATGAGAAGAAACTAGTAAAGAGGGATTAAAATTAAAAAGAGAGTTGTTTGAAAGAATAATCTACTTGAAAAGATTAAAGGGCATAGGATTAAGGAATACATGTATTATCAGTTTAAAAGTTCAAAGTAAACCATTGAATTAAATAACTGTTTTGGATATTACAAAGTTAACTAGCTCTAGGAAAGAATATACAAACTTTTTTTTCTCTTAGTTTCAGAAATATCTACCAGCTGACTTCTCTCTACAGAAGTAAAAGAATAAAAAGAGGGGAGGGGAAATACCACATGTGGTGCCAGGAGATAACTGAGTGAGATTCCCATATTGAACCTTTTAATTGTTAAACCATAGGGAAGTCAGGTAAATTATCTAAACATCACTTTATAAACTGGGAATAATACATATAATGCTTTTCTCACAAAGTTGGGTATCAAATATGATAATGTATGCAATGTAAAGTGCTTTGCTGATCTTAAAACCCTATATAAATGGCTATTACTATTCTACTAGTCTTCCTTTATTTTGAAGTTGCATTTGGATGTTATATCTAATGATAGCCAGTTTACAAATTGCCAAGACTGATATATTATGCTAAAGCTAGAAAAGACCTTATGTATTGGTAAATTTAGCCCTCATATTCTAAACATTGAGAGGCACAGAGAAAGACCTTAGCTCAAGATCTACCTTTGATGGATATTGGCTTTGGGAATCTCAGGAAATTCCATAAAATTTTAGTCTCCCATGAAATGCTCATTCACTCAAAATCAATTAATTAGTAGAGTTTTACTATTTGCTAAGATCTAGTAAATGTTCTGATCCTTGAGATAAATTTTAAAATGTATACATATACAACCTTTAAATGTAAGAAAATTTGGGGCGGGGGCAGAAATGAGGAGCTTGGAACAGCTCGTATCAAAGGTAGTACTTAAAGGAAATGTAGTATTTTAAGAGCTAAAGGTGTTGAGGGAATATGGTCTAGTCATGGGAGACTACCATTAAGATGTAGATAGGAGATGGAGTGGCAAAATGTATAAACTGAAAAGTTAATTGAAACTTTAAATTCAAGTAATTTTATTCCACAGAAAATGGGAAGTCATTTGAATTTAATTGAATGTTGGTTGTTATCCTTGGATCAAAGACTATCAAAATGACATCACTATGCCAAGTTACAGTACATCTGACTGCAGCTGATCAGAGCAATAAAAACTTGGAAGACTCTACCAGAGGTCGGGCAAAAATAGGCCAAGTAAATATTTGGGGCAATTTCTTTCATCCTATGTTTCTTTTGATCTACTTCTATTCTGCTATGCTCATAAAGCATGGTGTCTCCAAGCTGGGTGATCCTTTGCCAGCATCTTCTGTGTCACGCAATCAATTCCAAACTTCTTCAGAGTCTTTGAGTGTGTCCTTGCATCTCTTCTTCTCACCACTATTTAAGCTCTATATTTTGTGGGAGTTCAACATAAAAGTCTTTTAGGCAAGTGTATGTTTGTCATTGAAGCAACTTGGCAGCCCATTGGAGCTGCACTCTCTGAAGTAGAGTTAGAATGCTTGATAGTTTAGTGTATGCTATTCTGCCAAGTGATCTTCAGAAACTTCCAAGAAAATCCAAATGGAAGAGATTCAGATTCCTATCAAGGCACTGATATATTGTCCAGATTTCAGAGGTATACAACAATGAGTTCAGTACAATGGCTCCATAGACCTTCAGTTTGTTATGCAATCTAATTTCTTCTCTCATACACTTTCCTTTAGGGAAAGAGTGGAGAATTCCTTTTTCCACCAAGGGCAATTTCGATATTTATAACATCTTTCATGAGTCATAAAAATTATCAGTTTAAAAATTAGCCTACTCTATTTTGTCAAATGTTAATTAATTTTCCCATTAAAAAAGTCCTAGATTTAATGAATTTCAAGTCTTGCCTGTGATTTCATGAACTTTATATGGCCCACAAGTTATATGTTCCCCACCACTGCTTTAGAGGCGCCCAAACACTGAATCTGCTGTGTCAACCTTATTATCAATGTGTACATCCCTAGAAAGCATATTGCAAAGGTAAGGAAATGTATACATATTATTTAAAATTTTTCCATTCGTTGTAACTGATGGTTCCACATATAGATGGTATGGTTTGGGCTGGTGGAGCACATGTGTTTTCTTAATGTTGTTAGACAAAATTAGCACAAGTCACAGACTTTGTTGCATCTCAACTTCAGAGACTTCATTGAGTGCATAACCATCTGCAAATAAAAAAAATAATTCCCTTACTCTACTCTAGTTTTGACCTATAGCCTTTTCAAGCTAAATGATTCATTATCAGCACAATAACTGACTTTGATGCTCTCTATTGTGTGGACTATGCATTGGAGAAGATAGAGACTTAAAGCAGGGAAACCAAGTAAATAAAGGATTGCTAAGAAGTAAAAAGTGATTAAGAGAGGAAAGGAGGTGAGTTTAGATAACTTTTTTCATGAGTTTTCCATGAACAAGAAAATAACCAAAGGATGTTTAATAGCTTGAAGAATGGTAGAGTCTAGTGAAATTTTTTGTTTATTTCAATTTTTCAGAGTGGGGAGCATTAGGCATGTTAATAAATTGATGAGAAGAAACTAGTAAATAGGGATTAAAAATTAGAGAGATGTTGTTTGATAGAATAATCTACTTGAAAGACTAAAGGGCATAGGATTAAGGATATATGTCGATAAACTGACCTTGGTAAGAAGCGCAGCCTCCTTTAGACTTTAGAACAAGGAGGAACAGAATGGAGTATGGTATTAACAGCTTTTCAGATGTACTTTTTCATTAAGATGTTAAACAAGATAAGATATGGTGATGCTTATTAAGAAGTTTTACCACATGTGGGAATGGCTAAAAAATCAGTTATAGATAAGAAAAAAAGTGCATAGATCATGAGCCCAGGTGAGATTTGCTAACATAAATTTGTAATGAATCCATTCATCAAGGGAGGTATGACCTCCTCCAGGTGAGGCCAGGAAAATATGATCAGGAATATAGTAAGTTGTTGAACAGTTGTTGATCTTCATTAGTAGAGGGAGTTTTCTCATTAGCATCACCAAATCATACATTTAAACTAAATATTATATACTATTGGGTCTAATGCTCTCATTTTACAAATTGGTAAATAAATTTTCAGAGAGGTTAAGAAATTTGCTCAGAATCACAAAGCATTAGTAAATGTCTGAGACAGTATCCAAACATGAATCCTGAGCTCACACCTTCCTGGGGTCCCCTACTACTAATGCAACTATGGATCCAACAAATAGATATAGATGAGTGCCTCATGTATATAAAAACTGAGGCTCAGAGAATTGAAATAATTTAAGGTCACAATGCTTTGAAAAGTAATAATACCAGTTGTGCACTTCCCACTACAAGATTGTTTTAATTGTTAATCAATATCTTATTTTTCATGGGTCTTCCTTCCATTATTTTGTGTTCAGACTATTGACAGATAATCCTGCTGACATTTATATCCCTCAGCTTGAAATTTCCAAACTTCTGTCCAGTTAGAGGTTTTGAAGAAGACAACAGTGAATAGAAAAACCTTTTCCTTTCTTCACTCTGGGCTCCCATTCTGGTTTTGGCTCTCTCTAGTCAAACTTTACCCCCTTCCCCCTTCCTAGCCTGGTTTTATAGAAGTTATACTTTTTTGTGTTAGAGATAAAGAAAAAGTTCAGAGTGAAACGAAATGGTGCAAACTAAAAAAAGATGAAGCCTTGGTGACTGCCTGTTACTAAGGTTCTCTCCTCCCACCCTGGCTTTTTTATTTCTTCCTTCAAGCTGCTGAATTCTGTGAAGAGGTTCCAGCCTTTGTTTGAAACCCTAGCGCTCCAGACCAGCAGCTGGTACATGTCATAAATTGCTTTAGAGTTAGACTATTCTGAGAGCTTAGAGAAATAATGAGATTTGCCTGGAAAAATTATTAATAGCACATCTTAAAGATTTAGATCAAGGTATGGCTCTCCTTATTCTAAAGTGTTAAATATGCTAATAGGGTGGCCTCTAATATGAATAGAACGCTTCTGCAGCAAGTGTGAACAGCACCGAAATAGATCTCTGGAAGAAAGAACATCAGAATTGTGAATATATGCAATGCTGTTATCAGCAAGCTGACTGGTTTTGGGGACATGAACAACATTCCCTGGGGACTGAGCTGGGAATACTGACACATGTGACTGAAGAGATCTAAAGAACTTGAAATGAAAATGACACTGAAACAATGTTAATCCCAGTAAGGAAAATATAAAATAAAAATGGGATAAAAATTCCTTCACCAGGACCCTGAATGCATATACACTACACATACAAAGAGAGAATAAACGCAGAAAATTTGAGGCAGAAACTGTTTCTCCTTGAAGCTTCTCTACTCTCCAATAACTAAGCTCAGCTTCTTTTACTCATGATGAAGAATCTTCATTTTCCAACAGGTATGAATTCTACAAAATGTCCTTCTAGATCTTCATAACTCAGACCTACCTAATTCATTATGTTTTCTTAGCCAGATATGCTTTGATTATTGACAATCCTTTTAGCTGTCACTTTCTGGAAGCCAGTTTTTCTATTTTGTCACTGAAGATATTCTCAACCACTAGCTATATGCTGTTCTACTCCCTCCTTCTCAATAGGAAACATATGTGAAAACATATTTATACACACACTTAATATTCAAATCTGGATCATGTAAAAGTAGTATTTAATTTCTCCTTCTCTTCTCCTATTAAACAGAATACTTTTAGGTCACCTCCCTCCTTTGTCATCTGGTGAGACTTATGAAATTAAAGGGTAGGACATGTGATTTCACTGGGGTAGGAACGTACCTGTATGTGCCCTCCTCTTGTAAATATATAGAATTTTCTCTAATACTTATAAACATGGAGAGATACATTCAGTGCACTAAGAAGTTGTAGGACTGGAAAGATGGCAGATCTTATTGAAGTCATGCCTCTATATTAGGCTTGTGTTCTCAATCAAGATACGTCTTTTAAGAACCTGAGATGTGACAAGTACTGTACTAAGACCTGGTGATATAAATAAAGATAAAAACAGTCTCAAACCTTGAGGAGTTCATAATGTTCTATTCCTAATAATTCTAGTCTAATCCTTTCTAACACCTGGATTAATTTTATCATGTTTTTGTCCCTGTCATCTTAGTTTCTGTACTTTTTCCTTATATCCACCATAAAATTTCCACTTAAGAATTCTGATTTTTCTTTAGAAGCAGGTCTTCAAATTCGAGACTATAATTTTCTTCTATCCTGTTAACTAGTGAATAAGAAAATGCCTTTAAGAGTCACCTATTAGGCATTCCTATTCCACCAAATTCAGAAATACCTGTTTGTCTAGTTTATCTTTTTGTTTTATCTTTTAGTCATCTAGATATGGGATATATTTGTATAGACATCTGAAGCAAGTTTTGCTATTGGCTCATTTCTTGCTTATATTTAGTGAATTGTATAGGGTTTCTATTTCTTCTTCTTATTTTACCATTGGAGTTACTCCTTAAGAGAGCTAGTTTAATTAATAAAATACAAGTCCACCTTCATTTTTAAAGCCATTTATTTGAATTTGCAACACTCTAGTCAGGTGCAATTTTTTCTTATCAACCATAATTAGAAGCTCATCATTTTCCAAGAATCCATCATTCCTTTATTTAAATTCGGGGTCCAAAAAATCTAAATTCCAAATTTGTCCAATTATCATATTCCTAACCATCCATTCATTTCCCAAATCTTTTTCCTTCTTTCTGATCTTTTTTTTGATCAATCACAAATTAAATCCCATCCAGTCCTTATTGAAGACTTCATGATCCTTAGAGATGTTTGCTCACTTCACTCTGTCATGTGTACCTTTGTGAATTAATAAATCTGAATAGTAATTATCCAATATAGCAAGCCTTTTCCTATGACTTAACTGTTTTTACAAGTAAAGGATTAGTTTACAACCACTATTTAATTCCTTTTTGGTAGAAGTAGGGAAATTTCTTGCTGGTCATGTCCACTTTGTAAAGGAACATTTCTCTCTCTAATGACTTGGAAAGTGAAAAAACAATTTATAAATTCTTTTTCACTTTTCCTTCTAGGACACAAATGTTCCTAAATTTTTTTTTTATTTTTGTAAATAGAATTTCATTTTTCCAATTACATGTAAAGATGACTTTAGCCTTCATTTTTATGATTTTGAATTCCAAATTTTTCTCACTTACTTCCTCTTTCCCCTACTCCTCCCGAAACCAGCAAGCAATCTAATGTACTTATACATTTGCATATTGAACATATTGCCACATTAGTTTTTTTAGTTTTGTTATGAAGAAACAAAATAAAAAGGAAAAAAATCACAAAAATAAAAAAGTGAAAATAGCATACTTCAGTCTACATTCAGACTCTATATTTCTCTAGATGTGAATATCATTTTCTATCATGAGCCTTTTGGAATTATTTTGGATTATTTAATTGCTGAGAAGAGCTAAAAATATCATAGCTGTTGTTCTTACTCTATAAAATGTTCTGATTCTGCCAACTTTGCTTTGCATCAGTTCATTTTTTCCCTTTCTTATAGTATTTTTATTTGCTTTATTTATTTATTATTTATTATTTTTTAAAAATATTTCCAATTACTGCAAAGATAGCTTTTCTTTTTTTTGCATTCATTGAACCACATATACCCCTCCAAGCATACTCCTCCAGTTGTAGCCAAAGCAACAAGCAAAGTAAAATCTTTTTGTGATGTTTTTATGTCCAGTTGCTCTAAGTATATTCTCTCCCTCCAACCATAGCCCTACAACCCTCCCCAAAGTATTAGGTACACTCTCTCCCATTGTTCCTTTGGCACCCCAACCATGGTACTAAAACCCTGCTTAACTAAAATATAGATTAAGATAAGATCACTTCCTAATCATTTTATGTCTAACCCTCTGCCCCTATTGTACTACAAACCTCTAAGTATGTAGTAATGTCATTTTTGATTTAATTATATATAAAGTCTCTAAGTTCTCTAAGGACTGGGAAATCCTGAAGGCCTCTTTTAAGAATTTTACAATTGATTGTAAGGCATGAGAGATACTGGGACAGGATGACCCAACAGAGGGTACCCTCATAGGAGAAAGTAATGAGTTCTAATAGCAAGGCAGAATTAAAGTAGCTCAAAGGAAACAGGAGATACATAAATTTAGAGTAAACACCCCAGGTGTTGTCTATGTATAAGTTTGTTTCCTCCTTTATGTCCAGGCTCTACCTAAGTAATAGTTTGTTCCCAACCCAACCCACCTGGACTATTTGTGCCTGATCTGTGGTAGAACATTGTAAACTCATATTGGTCTGATCAGTCTTAGTGGGATACACTGTAGTTTGTCTCAAACATAGTAATATCATTTTGGTCTTCTTCGATAATGAAGGACAACAACCAACCATACCCACATCCTCTAAGTACAGCCTTTTCAACTATATTCAACACTATAACTATCAAGAGAAATACAATTCTCAAGAGTTACATGTTAACTTCACTTATGAGGATTGTATACAACTTAATATTTTTGAAAAACATTTTTCAGCTTTTCCATTTACCTTTTAAAGCATCTCTTGAGTCTGTATTTGAAGATAAAATTCTCTGTTCAGTTCTGGTCTTTTTATCAGGAAATTTTGGAATTCCTCTATTTCATTGAACATCCATCATTTCTCCTGACAGAATATGGTGAAGTTTGCAGGGAAGCAAATTTCTTGTTGTAAGCCAATTTCCTTTACCCTTTGAAAAAGTACATTTCAGGTCTTCCAATCCATTAATGTTGATTTATATTTGTTCAAGTCTAATTTTTAGAAGTTTATTTTCTATAGTTAGCTTTTGTGTTTCCTTTTCCAGCTGGTTAATTTTACATTTTTTGCTGAGTTATATTCCCTTTCTAGTTGGTTGAGTTTTAATTTAATTGCATTCATTTTCCAGTAGGTCAATTTTAGTTTTTGAAGAATTTCATTCTTTTTCCAGTGGGTTATTTTTACTTTTAAAAGAATTTATTTCTTTAGTCAACTTTTCATAATTTTTCTGCATGAATCTCAATTTTTTTCCATCTTTCTCCATCCTCTCTTCTTTGCTTTTTAAATTCTTTTTTAAACTTTTCTGAGAGATTTGGGATTTGAGTTCAATCCACAGACTCCTTTGAGACTTCCCTTGTAATTTGTTATTACTTTCTTCTTCTGAGATGGCATTTTTATCATCTATAGCTTTCCATGGTTGGCACTTTTAGGGTTCGGGGTTTTTTTTGCTCATTTTTATTGTTGAGCTCTCTCTTGGGGCACAGGCAGTATATTCCTCAGCTTTTTGTGTGCTGGGGCAGGGATCTGATCCCTAACTTATCACTGGCCAAGATGTTGCCTTATACATAGGTGTTGTCTATGTATAAGTTTGTTTCCTCCTTTATGTCCAGGCTCTACCTAAGTAATAGTTTATTCGCAACCCAGTCCTGTCTTTTGCCTCAGTGTTCCAGGTTTCAGATTTTATCTAGGAATGGTGCACTACCTACTGCCTTGCTATTTAGCTGCTGGGACTTATGCTGCTGTCTAACTGCCAGGCTACACCGTGGCTTAAAGTCACCTACTGGCTTTTCTGCTCTCCTGCCTAGCCGTTCTTTACTTCCTTTTTCCAATGGAACAGACTGAGATTCACTAAAGGTACTCTACAATGTCTACAGCTGATAACATGTTTTTATGTTTTTTTGGTGGGATCTGTAGTTTTAATGTCTATAGGGAGGTTTCATTGAATATTGTGTAGGGAAAAGCTCCCAGAGCAAGTTAGCTTCATGTTGCCTTCTTGGCTCTATCCCAGAAGTTCACAAAGATGGTTTTCTATTTTTTTAATTGATATTTTATTTTTGCAAATACAGGTTATGAAAGTTTTTCAACATTCATACATATTCATATGTAAATTTCTAAGTTACAAAATTTCCTTCCACTCTCCTTCCCACCCACCATCCCTCAGCAGTGAACAGTCAGGTTTAACATTGTACATACATATTTGTGATAAATATGTTTACAGATTAGTCATTTTTGGTATGAAGAATTAGGATTAAGGGAAAGATAATTTTATAAAGCGTTCATCAGATCATGAAGGAATTTTTAATTTTTTTGCTTTTATTTTATTTTTATTTGTTATTCTTCCTCTGGATGGGGATAACATTGTTCATAGATGGTCTAATATGGTTGTTCTAGATAAATCACTGAGAGGAGCAGCTTCCAACAAGTTTGACCATCTCATAATGTTGTTGTTAATGTGTACATTGTTCTCTTGCTTCACAAAGATAGCTCTCAACATGTATTCTTTTGCAAGCTTTTGAGTTCCACATTTTCCTACCACCTTCCTTTCCTTCCTCCATCCCCATGGCAGCCAACAGTCTGGTATAGGTTATACATATAGAAACATGTTAAAAGTTTTCCATATTAGTCATGGTGAACTAAGGGGAAAAAATGAGAAAGAAAGTAAAAAACATAAAAGAAGATTTTTAAAGTGAGCATAATATGCGTTGCTCTGTATACAGTCTCCATTGGTTTTTAGGGGATTTTTCCCCCCTGAATGTGGAAGGTATTTTCCACAGAAGATCTCTCAGGATTGTCCTTGATCATAGAACTATTGAGATGAGTTTCATCTAATATAGTTGGTAATCACACAATGTTACTGTTAACATGTATGATGTTCCACTGTTTCTGCTCATTTACTCAGAATCAGTTCAGACTTTTCTGAAATCCCCTGTTCATGATTTCTCACAGAACAAAATACTTCATCACCATATTTTGTTATTATTATACCATAATGTGATGGACATCCCTTCAATTTCCAGTTTTTTGCCACTACAAAAAGAGCTTCTATAAATATTTTTGTTCATGTGCATCTTTCCCCCTTTTTAATGATCTCCTTGGAATATAGATATAGTTGTACAAACCTTTCTATATTTCAAGTAAAGACAGCAACCATTCAGCTTTGACAGAAAGACAAACTTTGTGTTCTATAAATTCCATCTTGCTCGATGGAAAGATTCTTTACCCCAAATCTGTGAACTTGTTTTTATGTCCACACACATGAACATAAAAGCACATATGTGTATGGTTCTATTTCAACATAATTACGATTCTGTACATTTTGTTTTATGCGTTTAAATTAATATTCTGAGAATAGATTTTCCCAGACTGCCAAACAAGTCCATGTTACACATAAAAAAGCCCCTATTTTACATTCTAATAGAGACCAATATCCTCAATCTGAATTTCATATGAGAGAGAAGAAACCCCAAGTTTATACATGATAAAAATGGAGACCCTGGAATGTAGCTACTTCTCCACACAACAGATTTGAACAATTGTCCACATTATTAAACTCCAAGCTAAATGTGTCATTCAGTCATTTCAGCAGTATCTGGCTCTTCAGGACTTCTTGACAAAGATACTGGAGGTTTGCAATTTCCTTCTCCAGAATGTTTTACAGTTGAGGAAACTAAGGCACAAGGAGAGAAGTGATTTGCCCTAGGTCTTACAGCTAGCTTATTTCTGATGAATCTTCCTGACTCTAGGTCTAGGACTATGTACTATACCACTTAGCTGCCTTAAACCACATGATTAGTTAAGCAAAGAAACATAATCTTCAAAATAGTATATCCTGATTGCATAAAAATGACTATAACTCCATAAATGTATAATGTACACTTCTTTAAAATACATATACATATGTGTGTGTGTGTGTGTGTGTGTGTGTGTGTGTGTGTGTGTGTGTGTGTGTAGGCAGCTAGGAGGCACAGAACATTGGTCTTGGAGTTAAGAGGATGGGACTTTCAAGTCCAGTCTCACACACACTTCCTACTTCCTAATTTTGTGACCTTGCACAAGTCACTTAACCCTGATTGCCTTGCATCCAGGACAATCTTCAGTCACCCTGATTCATATCTGGCCACTGGATCCAGATGACTCTGGAGGAGAAAGTGAGACTGGCGACTTAGCACAGAACCTGTTCACTCAAATCCAACTCATGTACTTGTTATGGCATCCCTGATGGCATGGTCTACTTAAAGAATGAAGTACAAACATCATTATCATCATCATTTTTATATACTATAGAGAGCTAAGTATAGTTTAGATATAGTTTTTATATGAGTTTGTTTAGAAACTTATACAAGAATGCTGGTTAGTTTTTAACCTTGACTCTTCAAAAAAAATGAATATCACACTTTTAATTTCAATCTACTTAATTCTCCATCATTTTTAAAAAGTCAATCAATCAATAAAGTCTGATTTGTAATATTTGTCATTTTCCAAGGTGTATTGTTCACAAAGAAAACTTCAAAATCACTTTAGAGTCAATGAACTGGCTTCCTTGAGTCAAAAATAATAGATTAAAATTTTTCTCCAATATCTGAACATGTTCTGTGTTCTCCTAGGTTGCTCCTAAAAAGATAACAAATTGGGACTGTGTACATAGTCAGGGATACACATTATGTTTGCCAAAGATCATCCTAGAGAGGTTCAGAAATATTCATTGCACAAGGTTTCCCAAAGGATGATGACTTTACCATGTTACTATGCTTACACTAGATCAGTACACCTACTATAAGTAATAATTGTAACCCTTGTGAGTCTTACCTATTGTGTTACATTCCTTAAAGAAAACATGCTTCTATGAAGCAAGGAAATGAAATATCTAAGTAGTCTATACCACTCCGGGAACCTCCAGTCTAGTTAACTCAACAATTGGCATACCTAAAATTATACAGTATCTCTACCAGTCACCAGGAATCATGCTGCAGTTATATGGCTTCCTCCATTGCCCAGCCTCCAACTTAGATGAATTCAAGTAGGTCTGGACTTTAGCAAGATGATATGGAATATTGTTCAAAATATTAAATTTTTACAACAATGGTTTGCACAGGGCTCATGAGACCCTTCACCAATCTAACCTCTCTTCTCCATTCTTCAATTACATTATCTCCCCTACCCTATGCATGACCCAGAATTTTAAATTGTAATTATATAGGTTATTGAACTTAGCAAAAGAAAGTAGAAATAAATAGGTCAAGATCCTCTATGTAGAGCCTATAGGAATCAATCATCTCATGAAATTTTTCCCACTTGCTTTCTCAGATGTTTAGACACACCAGTAGGAAAATTTGTACTTGCATAGGACCCTATCTCAGAATCATAGACTTCAACAGGACAATCAAGGGAGATAGTGATGGAAGTCAGTATCTCCTTCTCCATTCTCTAGCACAAAGGAATTCATAATAGCTTGCAATCTTTAACTTAAAGAAAAACTTATTACATGGTATATTATATAGTATTGAAATTTTAGTCAGGAGAACTGAATTCAAATTCTGCCCCAATACTTATTTAATCATGTGACTGAGTATCATTTAACTTTTTGGTCCCAATTTTCTCATCTGTAAAATGGGGATAAGAATCACTCCTAACTAATAGAGATATTGTCAAGATCAACTGAGAGAACATATAACAACAATACAATAATAGTAAGGAATATTTTATAGTGTGCTTGATATCTAATACCCCCACAATAATCCTGGGAGGTAGAGCCTATTCAACCAAGGGATACAATATTATAACAATAAAGTAAATATAAGATACAAATCAAATAGATGGAAAATTCTCTAA
The DNA here is from genome assembly GCF_037893015.1 of Macrotis lagotis. Lineage (NCBI taxonomy): Eukaryota > Metazoa > Chordata > Mammalia > Peramelemorphia > Peramelidae > Macrotis > Macrotis lagotis. The sequence continues at coordinate 176,637,033 of NC_133664.1, read as the reverse complement.
GAAGTAAATGTTTTGTATTTGGGCTGAGGATGATCTTGTTCCTTGAGAAACATTCGTATTATGATTTCTTGGTGACACAAAGTCTAGAGAGCTGGACCTGGAAACAACTAGAAAATCTTCAGGAATTATATACATTGACTTATATAACATATTATATTATATACATTATATTATATATATATATCATATATTATAATTTATATTATATTATATACATTGACTTATATAAAACATATATTACTGATAACAATCATATCATGAGGTGGTATCTATAATAAATATTCTTTTCAAACATATCTTCAGACATGAACTTTTCCTGAGTTCAAACGTGTGACCCTAGGCAAGTCATTTAAACTTGTTTGCCTCATATCCTTACATGTAAAATGAATTGAAGAAGGAAAGGCAAACCATTCCCGTATCTTTGCCAAAACAATCTCAAATGGGGTTACAAGGTGTCATATCATACATGACTGAATAACGACATCCCTTAATAACAAAAATCCCTCTTCAAACCTCTAACAACTGCCCCTCTTCCTATCCTCTCAGCTCATATTTGAAGAAGATTGTTATAATAGCTCAGATGGCTTATACAACTCTTTCTTCCCTTCTTTGACCAGAAATTCTTTCCCTTTTCCAGTGCAATATATCTATGTGAGTGTGTGTGTTTGCGTGTGTGTGTGTGTGTGATCCCATATTCTCCATCAGAATGTGTGCTGTCATATCCCTACTATCTCACTAATCTTCAATCATTCCTTGTCTGTTGACCACACAATTCTCATCTGTGGTTCCAACATACTCTGAAGCATCTCAATAGCGTGGCTAAACAAGGTTGAGCATGACCAACAGACTTCATACCCATTAGTGAATTAAAGGATATATCTAATCCAAGTATGTGAAGACATCTCCTGCCCCCACCTCCTCCTCCTGGATATGGATAAGAACAATTTAATTGAGTAGCCATGAAGATAACTAAAGAGTTTCTCTGGAACACTTAGACATATACTGTATCCTAGGCCACTCAAAATCACCTTGATTTTTGTCTTATCATTGGCCTTTGATGACTTTGGAAGAGAGTGAAGCTAACTATTGTGTCATTTAACCCTGTGTCATTTAAATCCAATTCATGAACAAGTCACCACATCACCCTGTGATGTCAGGTGAAGTCACTCTGTGATGGCCCTCTTTGAGAACAAGGAATAAATAACAAGAGTTATTGGAAAAGTCATTATAATCACATCTAATAGGGTTATTGTGTAACTCAAATGAAAACATATTTGAAGCTCTTTGGGAAATCTAAAGTCACTATGTAAATACTAACTTTAATTGCTATTACCTAGCAACAGCACATACATAAAGCATAAGCAAATAAATCTATATTAAACATCAAAATAAATGCATGTCAGAATGGACAATGATATTTGACATCTCTTAAAATAAACCTACACATTAATTTATATTTCAAGAATAGATTACCTACACAAGCATTAGCATGGTCATCTGGTGATATGTTTATACTCCCTGAAATGTAAGTTATTTCAGTCATCAGTGAAACAGTTCTAGCTTTGTTTCCCTGCTTACCTTTCTGAATATAATCATCAATTGATTAATGCTATAGGAAACAAATTGATCAACTACAAGTCAATGGACAAAAATCTAACTTATCATATACTTTTGTATTGCCTATGAGTTGAGAGTTGTTTTGCTTTATATTTTTATCTTATTTAAAACCTTTTAATTTTAAAGTGTAAAAAAACATTATTAGCTTGTGGGCCATTAAAAATCAGCCAGGGGGCTAAATTTGTCCCATAGACTATACTTTGTTGACCACTGATCTAAATTTATCATTTGTTTTCTCAATCCCCAAAGCCTTCCCAATCTTGAACTTGTAGAGAGTTAAGTTAGCCTTCAGCATTCACAAATACCATAGAATGTCCATGTTTCCCAAGGGAACTTTAGAAAGCACTAAGCAGGTAAAGAAATCCTTTGGTTTATTTCTTCTTTCTATCAATATTAAAGTCCCTTTTGGCTTAAGAAGTTGATTAAAATATACACAGTGGCTTCTCAAATGAAAACAGCATCTTCAGAATTATTATCTAGCTCATAGTCTTCTTCAACGAATGGGTGACCTCAACAGAGTTTACTCACATGACAATCTATTACTTCTTTCCAACTACTTCACAAGAAATCTGACTAACTCCCTTATTTGAGACATGACTTAAAAGAATATTTATTATAGACACCACCTCATGATTTGATTGTTATCAGTAATATGTGTACATAATTCCTGAAGATTTTCCAGAAATATGCAGCATTTTCCTTCAGATATCCTTCATAGACATCTTGCTTTTTATGGGTATCTACTGTCATCTTAGACCAGGAAAAATGGTTTCTTATCATTTAAGTGCATCTCGTGACCCATATGTTCAAAAGTCTGCTTAGTTAGTGGTCTCTTTCACTGCTAACTATATTAGGAGTTTTTTTTATGATTAATAAACCAAGAAGCATTTATTAGAAACCTATTATGTACCAAATGTACCATACCACTGCTTTTATTGAAAAACAAAATAGATGTGAAATATTAATTAATAGTATATTTTAGCAAATAGTGCAAAATCAAACAACCCTGTATGTAGAATAAATTAACAAATAAAAATAGTGAAACAGATATGCAAATACAAACAACAGTAACTAAACCCTTTTCTCTGTCTCCAAACCCCTCCAAACCCTCCAAACCCCTTCTACCATCATAGGTCTCCTACTCAGAGATGGAAGGAAGAAACTTCCCAACCACACACACACACACACACACACACACACACACACACACACACTCACAATTTGGGGAAAGGAATAAGGAAAGATGTGTGCATATATAGACTCATGAACTATAACTTTGAAAATCAGTTTCCCCTTCTCCCATCATAATTCAATGGAATTCACAGTAACTAGTAATCTTGATTACCTCTTGGATCACTGCTAAAAAGTGAAGACATTATCTTTGTGACAAAGCTTCATAGTTAAAGTTGTAGTTTTTATAGTAGCAATGTATGGCCATAAGGTTTGGATTATAAGGGAAAACGAGCATGATAGAGTCAAGGCTTTTGAGTTGCGATGTTGGAGAAGACTTTTGAGAGTCCTCTGGAGAGCAAGGAGATCAAATCTGTCAATACTTGAAAAAATAATTCAGACCCTTCACTGGAAGGTCAAAAACTAATACTTAAGTGCTTTAGTCATGTAATGAGAAGATAGGATTTATTAGAAAAAACCCTTATATTGATAAAAATTAAAAGAAAAAGAAAAAGAAGATGGTAGAGGATGAGATATATAATTTCATAATAAACATCAACTTGGAGAGACTTTGAGAGATAATAGAAGATAAAAGGGCCTGGTATGCTGTCTTCCAAAGAGTCACAAAGAGTTGCACACAACTGAAAGAATGAACAAAAGCAGTCTTGATATTCAAGATCTTCATATCATTACTATTTTCTCTGTCCTTGTTCTAGCATCTGAATAGTTTCAGCAGGTTCACTGAATGGTCTTAGGCCATAGCAATAATCACTGTGACCACAACCACAATTCCAGCTACTTTCATCTGATTTGTAGAAGCCTGAGAAACTGAAAGCAATGGAAATGTCTTCCCATGTCCCATTACTCCAAGAGTAATCAGGAAGTCCAACACTCAGCAACAAGAAGAAAGAGACTTCCCATACTTCATGTCAGAGTACAAAGAACATGTCACGTTTTGCCCCAGAGGCTTTAGGGCAAATACAACTTTCATGTCCCCAAAAAGATGACTGGGATAGTCTTATTTGCTAAGATCTCACAAATTCTATTTCATCTGTCTCTCTCTGAAATTTCAGTTCTCCTAGGTGCCCATGGAAATAAAAGGGTCATAAAGAAGCACCAGCTACAAGAGAGAAGAGAAGTCATTTTATCAGTGAGGTGCCATGCCCTCCAAAACTATATATTCTTGAAATATTAAAGTAGAAATAGAGTACTTAAAGGTGAACACAATATAGTCTCTGGTAAATGGCCAACGGCTGAAAAAAAGATGGTCTCAATAAATGAGGAGCTTCTCCAAGAAGTCATTTATTTCTACCTTCTAACTTCTATTTCATCCTAGGAGAGAGGTTGGTGAAATTTGTCCCATGTCAAAAAAAAAAAATGTTCCCTTTTGAACTATTAACCCTTTCAGCAGAATCATAGTATCACAGAAAAAAGTCTCTATAACATCCAATTATCATAGTTAACCTAAAATGAATTTTTCTGGAGTAAATATTGTAAGTTTGTTTGATAATCACTGAATTATTGAGTCTCCTCGGTAAAATCGTTTTTCAAGTGTCCCTGTTTATAACCATGGAACATGAGTTTCCTGAAAAATGCTATGCATGGGTATCCCTCAACCTTATGGAAATGCTAAATGCCTCCCATCTCAGCTATGGAAATTTGTCCTGTGGCAGGCATTATCAGTTTTAAGTTTTGTTTTCATCATGCTTATACTTAGTTCTCCTTTTAGCAGCAGCATGATGTCAGTCACATTTAAATCAGATGAAAACCTGAATTTTTCATATTAATTAAAGTTCAATAGCTTCCTTATAAAGAATACATGAAAGGAGCAGCAGTGACAAGGGAGTCATGTGGGCTAGATTTTCTGCAGATTAACTGGAGCTGTACTGAACTTCCTCCCTGATTTTCCTGGACTGTTTCCAAATTTAGAAAAGATTGACAATGTTTTACATTAAGCTGCTTGATTGATTATCTGATTCCTTTCCTTTTGCCAAAAAGACATAATACTCTGGGACAAGAAGAATATTAGAAGTGAATTGTGATGCTTCCCATCTTAAATACATTTTCTGTGTTTTCCCCCTCAACAGGGAAGAACTGAATCCTTTTTCACCTAAATAAACCTTCAAAAATAATATGGATTTTCAATACTATTTTTGAGGGTACCTAGGCTGCTACTGCAACTTGGCTTTTTCTTTGCATCACTAGGGTTTACCATAATGTCTGAACTAGCAAGTTCTAGTTCATTGATTAACTGAATGGGCTAGAAGGAAGGTGACAAAGAAAAGAAAGGAAGGAAGAAGGAAACAAGCTTTTATTAATTATACTATATACTCCTACATAATTACCCTTTATTACTCCTAAATAAAGCACTGTAATAAGTTTTATAAATATTATTTCATTTGATCTTCAATAGTCTTAGGAAAGTAGGTCCTATAGTATTTTACAGTCAATTTTGCAATGCAGGAAATGGAGGCAGATAGAAGATAAGTGATTGCCCAGTGTCAATCACCTAATAAGTATCAGAAATTATATTTGAATTTGAGTCCATTCTGGATCCAACTCTCTCTATTAATTGCAACACCTATCTGCTATGTTCTTATTAGAAAACTTTATAAGTTTTATCTTAGGTTGATGAGAGTAGAGTGCCTTAGTAGGTTCCTTGATAAGAAAACAGGTATGCAGGCTTAGAAACCCAGCAAAGAAATAAGAAGTAATATCCACAGGGAAAACTGAGATGAAACTGGAGCATAGCTTTACATAGATGAATGAAGCAGAAATTAATCAGTTCCACATGTGAAAGCATACATACTAAGGGAGCTGTTATTTTAAATAAAGCAGCTAGATGGCACAGTGGATAGAGCTTTGAATTTGAGATCAGGAAGCACTTAAAATTGTGTGGTCATTTACCCTGTCTCAGTTTCCCCATTGGTAAAATTCAAATAATAGCACCTTCTTCATACAGTTGTGAAAGTCAAATAAGGACATATATAAAACATGTTGTAAACCTTAAAGCACTATATAAATGCTGGTATTTTTATAATCATTATTATTAATTTGCTTTTTTATGAGCCTTAAAATGTGGTGTAAAAGCATAGGGCTGTCATGGATCATTATCTCATTCACATTCCCCAGCAAATAATTTACAACATATACATCTCTTCTCCTATTCGATCTGAATAAATCTATTTTTTTCTTCTTTGTGTTATACTCTTTATAGAAATTTCACTACAGGAGTTATGCAATTGTACTCATATTGAGAAGACTGGTAGCTCTGAAATCAATCTTTCCATCTTACCTTCAGTCTTACCTTTCCATACATATCTCACATAGGCATATATATATATTATTTTTTAAAACACACAAAAAATTTTATATCTATCTATATTTATAAATGTATATATAAGCACATGTATAAATTTGCATTTGAATCCACAGAATATAAAATCTTCAATAATTTCAGTTCAGTTCAACAAGCCTATTGAGTGCATTTTGCTAGGCAAGGTAATTAATAGGCAAGGTAAGGGTTAAACCTCAAATAATCATTTTAATAACAGTTGTGAATAAAGAAACATCCATTGAGTGGCCCTTTAAAAGTGGGCCACTTTTCTTTTCTGAATTTATATCATTCAAAAGAGTAATGTGATGGTTCTCTAAATATTCTTTCTTGAATACTCAATGCTAAATTTGAATAAAGCCAGACATCATGAATTCGGTAAATTTACTGCAGATCTCAACAAATAGGAGGCGGATGCCTTTGCTTGACTTTAATAGTGAAAGACATGACTCAAATGGTTTATTTGATAATAATTGAAAACCTTGGTATTGAGCAAATTTATTTTCTATCAGGAGACTTTTTTATGGAACTGATGCAATCCATTTTCTAATCTGTCATTCAAAGGCTATTTTCACTTGCCAATTTGGATGTGCTTTTCCCCCCTTCAATATTCTATTGTTTGTAGGATCAAGGACGGTACCTTCTCTAGAAATTGCAAATGCATCTTTGTCCTTTCTTATTTTGTTTGCCAAATGAAAATTTCATTTTTTAATCTTTTTTTCCCAACCTTGTTCCTTACAGGGAAAAAAATGAGCTAGATATTTATATCCTGTATTCTTCCTTGTTAAAACATGTGGAGGGTCAAAGCACTAGAATTAATATCAAATGTCCAGTTGACCCTTATGGCATGATTTTAAAAATAAGTTGGAGAAAATTTTGGTGGAATATAGGAAATCAGAGATAAGAAAATTGTACATTATAGATTTGGAACAACATTGCTGTAAAAATTACAATGAGGATATATTTTTTGAGAACTAAGGCTGTTTATTTGATAGGAAACAGATAAAAATGGCCTCTTCTCAAGGAACCTATGAAATAAACATTGTCCATGGCCAAGGGAAGATCAAGGCAGGTTAAGTCATAAAGTTTTGTTGACATTTGTTTTTCTCCAAGAGGGCCATGATATGAGGGAGGTGATGCTATAACATGCAAGTAAACTGGATTTAAGTGAAGGAAGGCTGTGCAGTCACTAGTCTCACTTTCTCTTCCACAGTCATTTGAGTGCAGTAGTCAGATTTAGATGAGGATGACTAGAAATGACCCTGGAAACAGTGAGATACTTTGATCCTTTTAGGTTTATATCTTCACCAGATCTCAGTTTGACTGAGACAGCTCCCAATCAGTTATTAAAGATAAGTAAGAAAGATGATGATGATATTATTCCTTCATTTTCAAAGAAGACCATGACATCAGGGAGGTGATGCCATGACAAGCACATGAATTGTATTTGAGTGAGGAGGGTGCTGTGCTAAGTCATCAGTCTTACTTTCTCCTTCAGAATCATCTGGGTCCAATGATCAGTTATGAATCAAGATGACTGGAGATGGCCCTGGATGTGAGGCAATCAGGATTAAGTGATTTGTCCAAGGTCACACAGCTAATGAGTATCAAGTGTCTAAGGCTGGATTCAAACTCCCATCCTCCTGATTACAAGGTCAGTACTCTATTCATTGTACCAACTAGCTGCCCAGTAAGAAATGAAAGAGAGAATGGCCTCTTTTGTACAGAATTCCTTTTCAGTTACATGATACCTAAATAGAAAATATCTTAGAGTGGACAGAGTACCAGACCTAAAATCAGGTCTTCCTGGGTTAGAATGAATGGCAATGATCAAATCCTTAAACTTCTTGAGTCTCAGTTTCCTAACTTATAAAATGGCTATAGTGATGCCTCTAAGACCTACATCAAAAAGATACGGTAAGGACCAAATGAGATAATTATGTATATACACTACATAAATACCAGTCACTATTATGCCTATGAATAATTGAATAAGCCTGAACATCCTTATCTGGAAAAAAGAGTACTTTTTAATAGCTATACTTTCTTTTAAGTCCCATTTAAGGAGAAGAGAAAAGTAGCAAAAAAGTGGTCTTTTTGCCCTGAAAGTTAAACATTGAAATTTTATAGTAATGGTTGATGTTCCTGAACTCATCTTCAGAATATTTTAACTTAAACAAAGCAGGACCAAACTTAGGAATATGGAACATTTTTCTTTTTTTAAATTTATATTTATATTTATTTTATTTTTGTACAAATGATTTTTTAGACATTATTAAAATATTCTTGTTTAAAAGTAAACATAATACCCCCTCCCCCAAAAAGTATAGACCCTTATAAGCAATAAAGAGGAAAAAATGAAAATGAAAATAATAATAATAATAATAATAATAATAATAATGGGGCAGCTAAGTGGCACATTGGATGGAGCACTGGCCCTGGAGTCAGGAGCACCCAAGCCCAAATCTAGCCCCAGACATCCAACACTCACCCAGCTGTGCAACCCAGGGCAAGCCACCCCAAACCCACTGCCCTGCAAAAACCAAAATAAAAAAGACCAAAATAAAATAAAATGTTAATAATAATAATAATAAATAATAGAGCATCAGCCCTGGAGTCAGGAGTACCCAGGTCCAAATCCAGCCTCAGACACCCAACAATCACCTAGCTGTATGACCCCGAGCAAGCCACCCAACCCCATCCATCCCACAACCCCCCCATCAAAAAATAACAATAATAATAATATAAAAAAATGTGCTTCAGTCTGTGTTCCAACACCACCAGCTCTGTCACAAGTGGATCACATTATTTTTCTAAATTTTTTTATTAAAGATATTATTTGAGTTTTACAATTTCCCCCCAATTTTACTTCCCCCTCGGGGAAAGCAATCTGTCAGTCTTTACTTTGTTTCCATGTTGTACATTGTGGATCACATTATTTAGGATAAGTCCATCACAAAAGGTACTTCCATAATTTTCCACTGTTGCCATTTTTGATCGAAGCTCCCTCCATTCATACTTCCCCACTACCATGCACTATATTTTCTCTCTCCTTTCACTCTTTCCCTCTTCTTAAATGTGCTATAGGGAATGTCTTAGCCTATTCTAACTCTCTTTCTCTTACTCCCGTTACATTTCCCTTTTAGCCATTGACTCCATTTTTACAATGTATTAATATCTTCAAACTCAGCTCTTTCCTGGGCTTCATCCATAAAAGTTCCTTCTACTTGTTCTATTAAATGAGAAGTTTCCTATAAGTATTATCAGTATCATTTTTCTATGCCGGAATACATGTAGTTCATCATCAGGAATTTCAAATGTTCCTGTTGGAATGACCAGAGCTGAACAGAAAGTTTGATCTTCAAGTACAGGACTCAGGGGATCAAGCATCGTGATTTTTCTTTATCATATTCTAGATTTAGATTCAGAAGATTTGAGTTTGAGTTGTGACTCCATCATTTACTACTTTTATATTTAGAGACAAGGCACTCTACCTCTTGGGGCCTCACTTACCTCAATTATAAATATGAGAAATTTGACCAAGAAGATTTCTTCATGCTCTTCTAAATATATATGTTATGACTTTATAGCTGAAAGAATTTTAAGTGCCCAAACTTCCCCATAAGTCTATGTCTACTTTGCTTATAGTCGAATTTATAGTAAGTGTTTCAGTTATGTAAAGGAAAACCTAACATACAATTTAGTTGAATCTGAATTAGCTAAGGACACTACATTTTTCTGAGAATTTCTTAAATTCAGATAGGATTCAGCCTAAGAGTAACTGTATAACCATTATGATTCAGTCTTCTTTTATTATTTTCCTAATGGAACCCCCATTGCTTGAGGTCTAAGATAATAGACCTGCCTTTTACTAAATTTTGTTCTATGCTAAATAGCATTAGAATGAGGTTTCAGTGTGCCATACAGAGGAGATCCTTATTTAGATACAGCTTGAACAATCCTCAGGTTTGTATGAAATAATTAATATAGGTTAGTAGGAGAGGCAATGATCAGTAGCAAAATAAAATAAGACTTGTATTTCTATCCTTCATACAAATGAAATCTGGAAAAATCAGTCAATAATTCAGATGTTCTGCCTAGATAACACCAAACACCTGTGAATATGTGAATAGATACACACACACACACACACACACACAATAGCATGTATAAAAATACTAACTGTATATATGTAAATGCATATTTACATATATAGACACAGATATGTATTTGCATTATATTTACAAACACATGCACACATGCGCACACACACACATATATGCATGTGTGTGTGTGTGTGTGTGTGTGTGTGTGTGTGTACATCTGAATTGCCTCCATGATACTGAGAGATTAAAGATGAAAAATGTCACTCACTCAACTGGATGTTGGGTGTATATGTATATTGTAATGTCAAATATCCAGATGTTTGGCATAGCTGTAGAACAAACATCTGTATGATGATTTTTTTTCCTTTTCTTTTCTGGATGCCTTGGCATCATATATACAGAACCAAGGACAGACACTGAATTAGCAGGTATTGATTTATTTCATTACTCAAGCCCTTGTGACTCCAGATAACTTGCACTTGATGTGAAGATTGGGGGTAGTGCTCATGTTAAGAGATTTTTTTCCTATTCCTTTGAGATGCACAAGGCAGTTCTTTTACTGAGTAAAGTAGCACCAAGCCTAAGATGAATACTTTGTGTCTCAGTTGCTTTCTGATCGTGGGTGCACGAAACATTCCAACTGTATTTGGCAGGATTTATTGAATATACTTAGAGATGCTGCCAAAGAATTTGGAGTGCCGTTGGCAGAAGAAAAAAACAGATGGTCCCATCAAAAGGATCACATTCATGGGCATTAAATTAGAATTGAAGAGAAGAGAGTGATACCTACCTGGGGATAAGCTTTGCAGTTCATAAAGTAGGTAGCTAAGCTTGAAGAAGCTGAGCATTTGCATTTCATAGGACAGACAATATTAAAGTCATTAAAAAAGTGACCTGTAGAATTTATTCAAGGAGACCCTACAGTGTGATCAGAAGCTATACAACAGAGTTGCTAATGGCTAAGAAGTAGGGGCAAGCAGTCAGGCTGAGAAATAATCAGGATTTAGCTGAATATGAATAAAAACAACAAATGACTAGAAGACAAATGGACAAACCTACAACCAACCAAAGGTCTACAAGTCATTCAATCAAATAAGCAATTATTGAGTGCCAACTGAGTACAACATGCTGTTAAATGCTATGGTATATTGAGATGAAAATAATCAATCCTACTCTTCAAAAATTTTACATTCTACTATAGATATTCTAAAAGAACATTTTTTTATATATTGAAACTAATGAAACACATTTTTTTCCTAACATGTCTAGGAGAGATAAGGCAAGCATTCCATTCACTATAATATAAGGCAGGGTATTATATATGTGATGAGACTGATATGAGAAGTGCAAACGAAGGCTAAGAGAATTGAAATCAAGAGAGGAAGGAATCTAGACCTTCACGTTTAGATGAAATTTGGAAAGTTGGAAATGAGATGGGAAGTTATTTCAGGTAGAATGAACTATCTGAGAAAGGAACATTTTTAAATGTCTAAAGGCAAAATTTCAGTTCCTAGGGAAGTAACTAAAACCAGTAGTTTCATATATTTGTGTTTTTATTATATATGTTTATATTTATATATTTTACATTTTATATTATTATATATGTTATATATTATATATAGCATATAATCATATAGATATATGCATACATATGTATGAATGTGTATGCGTAGACACATAAACATATATACATGAAATGCACAAAGAATAATAAGCAAAGAAAACTACAGATCCTTGTAAAATGATGTACAAATTGCTTTAGATTTGGCAGATGAGATTCATGAGTGGGACATGACACTGGAAGGTTATACCTTATTCAAAAGAAATATGATCAATAGAAGGGGAAGGAGAACATTGTAAATTAAGAAGATAATACTGCAAAGAAACCTAGGAACTGGAGGGGGGAGCAGTCTACTCCTGACATACCCTCAGGAAGATATGGAGGTATATCCCAGGTGGGCAGCACAGTAGGAGAAATTCACATTTGAATTACAATCTCCCTGTCACCAGGAGACTCACACAGTTTCCTGCTCCAGTGACTGAGCCTGAGCCCAATTCCAGGAGAATATGGTACAATCCTTAAAGATTGGATTCTTACTAACAATTACAAGGAAGAACTGGCAAAGATCTTCCAGAGAACCAAGGAACCCAAAAAAGTAGTGTCAAGTATTACCTGAATCCAATCAATCAACATGCATTTATGGAGTAACTACTATGTATCAGGCATGGTGCCAGAAACATTGATGAAAATGAAACAGGTTTGCCCTTCAGGAGACGAAATTTAAATAACATGACAAATATAAGTAGGTACAAACTCTAGACAAAGTAAAAACAAGGTAATTTTGGGAAGGGGAGTAGGATGAATAAATAGGTCACACCCTTGAGTACAGTTTGCAAATTAGGGCTAATTCGCATGCAAAAATCATTAAGGTGACAGAAAACTTAGGTATAAGAACTATTTATCTTCCCCGCCCCCTAGACAGCTTATAGTATTCTTGATCATCTTCTTCTCCTTTTTACTCCCTTCCCACTAGATTTTTGCAGTACTGCTTTCTCCTAGTTTCCTCCCCTCCTGTCACCAGCCTGACCATTCCTTCTCAGGTTCCAGGGCAGCAAAGATGAATATCCACCACCAATGTACTCTTAGCCCTCTTTTCTCCTCCCTGTATATGATTTCTCATACAAATCTCATCAGTTCCAATGGACTCAATTATTTTTTAATGTTGATATTTCTCAGATTAATTTATCTAGCCCTAATTTCCATTCCAATGTCTAGACTCATATTTCCCTTTTACAGCTGATGACTATCTCCAACTCTATCTCAAACTGGATGCCTCAGAGACATTTTTAAATCATCATGTCCAAAACAGAACTCAACATCTTTCCCCCAAACCTTCCCCTTTGATAATTTTCCCAATGATTATTAGTCACAATAATCCTCCTAGTCATATACCCTCATAACCTATCATCCTCAACTCCTCACTCTCTCCCACTCATTCAATATGTTGATAAATTCTGTCAATTCTGCTTTGAAACATCTCCTGAATGTGTTCTCATTGCTGCCCTGACATTTCAACCATTCTGATACAAACCCTCCTCATCTTCCAATCAGACTATTGCAAAAGCTTTCTTTTAGTCAACTTGCTCTAAAGTCTCTCTCCATTCAAATTCATTCTCTAATTGATCATCAAAGTGAACTTCCTAATGCTATTCAATACATTAGTAGTTCTCTATTGATTTTAGAATCAAATCTTAAATTTTCTGGTTTTCACAACCTTGTCTCCTTCTTGCCTTTCTGATCCACTTATACCTTACTCCTCTCCATATACTCAAAGTCTTCTTTGCTAGTCCTGGCATAAGACACTCCATCTCTTCGCTGCATTTTCAGTAGCTGTTCCATGTGTCTGGAATGTTCTCCCTCTTCACATCATATCCCAAAATTCCCTGTTTTTCTTTGAGTTTCAACTAAAATTCTACCTTCTGCCAGAAGTTTTTCCAGTTTTCCTTAATCTTAGTGACTTCCTTCTACAACAATCTCCTATTATCCTGTATGTATCTTTATTTCTGGTACATGGTCATTTGTAAGTTGTCTCTCACATTAGATTGTAAACTTTTTGAGGGCAGAGGGTTGGTTTGGTCTTCGTTTGAATACCAAGCATTTAGATCAGTGCATGTATCATGGTTTAGCAGTTCTTAATTAATTAATTAATGAAGTTGACCTTTGCTCAGTCCTTTGCCCACTCTGGACTCCATGTGTGCTGGGGAGCCAATTTGCACAATACAAAGCTATATAAAGCAAAAATTGTCCATAACGACTTCATACATGCTTGTTTATTTGCTTTCTGCAACATTTTAGAAGTCTTCTATAACTTATGTTCTATCCCTCTTCTACCCTATCAAAATTTGCTCTCCTGTAAATATTTATTAAACTAAATTACACTGAGACATAATTTTGCTTTGATAAATGTGCAATGAACCATATTATATACAACTACACTGCTTTAGAGACTGATATTACTTAAATACCATTCTAGTATGTATTTTACTAAAGGAAAACTAAGTATTAATACAAAAGAATCTTGAGGTGAGTCCCATGGAATGATGATCTGCTAAGATTCATAGTACTTAGGGACAGCTAGGTGATGCAATGGATAGAGCATTGGTGCTGGAGTCAGGAGTACCTGAGTTCAAATCTGGCCTCAGACACTTAATAATTACCTAGCTGTGTGTGGCCTTGGGTAAGCCACTTAACCCCATTTGCCCTGTAAAAACCTAAAAACAATAAAAGATTCTTAGTACTTGGAGTCAGGAAGAACTAATACCTACCTAGAAACTTTACTAACTCTATGATTCAGGTCAAGTCACAACCTCTCTGTTGATGCTGTTTTTAATTTTCTTATCTAAAAAAAGGTAGATATAGAATTTGATGGTCTTTAACATACTTCCCAATTCTAAATCAATGTTAGTTTGGATCTATGATCCATAGTATAGATTCAAAGGACCATATTGTAGTCAGATTTTTATAGATTGCTTTCTTCAGTTATCTCCAAAATGTCTGAATCAGCAAAATTAGTATCTACCCCCAACACAGAGCAATTCTTAACCAACAGATGAGAAACAGAATGAAGTATACTTTCAACTGCAAAGAGGGTTATAGAATTTACCTGTGTTAAACTGTTTGTGATAGGAACAATATCTACTGTATTTCTCCCCCCCAAAAAAAAGTCCACAAAATAAATTGACCTTAAGACTCAATTGGTCCAAAAAGTCAAACCATTCATGAAACTTCTTCATCACCTAACTATAAGGAATCAGTCCCTTTGACTTCTCTTTCCTTTCTCTGAATGAATGTCACTGTGTCAAATGAGGGAATTTGTGTCCATCTGAAACAAAGCTACATACTTGCTAAATATTCTTTCCATGATATGGCAAAGTGAAATAAAATTTCTTCAATAGTATATCCTGTATGAGCATCTCATTTTGTTCCAAAACTAAATCTTACACATTAGATCAGCCTAAGTCAAGCCTAAACAAAATAATAATGCCATCAACCCTGATGACTGTAGCTGCTCTCAACAGTTCAGAGAGCTAGGACAACCCTAGGAGACTGGCTATGGACAATGTTATTCCCATCCAGAGGAAGAAAAAAAACCTTAAAAATTCCTTCATACTCTGAGGAGCACTATATTCACTTTAAAAAATATCTCATATATTTCTTTCTTTTAATCCTAATTCCTCATACCAAAAATGGCTAACCTGTAATCATGCTTAACACAATATGTAAGTACAATATTAACCTGATTGTTTGCTACTGAGGGGTGGGCATGGGGAGGCGAAGGGAGGGTGGAAGAAAATTTTGTAACTTAGAAATTTGCATAGGCATATAGATGAATTAAAAAAAACCTTTTAAAACATGTATTTGGAAAAGTAAAGCATCCATAAAAATGCAAAAAATATATACAACTCCACATGCCATACCAAATCTAATCATAAGGTGTCTATAGTATTTCTCTTATAGACTCTGGTATTAGAATAAAAATTGCACACCATTTTATTAAAACTTCTTTAAGATGGTTATATTAGATGAATGTTAGTATAAAAATGGAAGAAGTTGGAATATTTGACTTTTGAAGTTACTTCTAGATTAACCCTTGTAAAATTTTATAATGTATTACTACATATGAAAAATCCTTAATTTCCAATGAAAGGAAAACTGTTGAAGTAGATAGGAAATTGTCCTTAGAGCTGGGAAGAATTGAGTTTGATTTCTGCCTTTGACATGTATGGGTGGTATAACACTAGTCAAGACACTTAATCTCTCAATTCTTTAAGCATTAAAATAAAAATTATAGAAGAGATACCATTTGCATTGGCAAAGGAATTCCTTCTTTGGGAACTTAATTTCCAATAAGATTTTGAGTCATATGACTTAGGTTTATATATTGGTTAAGTCATTTAATATCTTTGTGACTATGGGTAAGATATTTAAATTTTGAATCTGCTTCCTCATCTGAAAATGAGAAATTTGGACAAGATGACTTCTATCATCCCTTCTACCCCTGTCTTTGAATCACTGAAAAGAAGACAGCAAAAGTTACTTTTTTCAAATCATGCCTGAGAATTCAAGGTTCTTGATTGTACTAAACCCTTAGATTTTACTGCCACAAAGGAGAGTTGGGGTAGGGCCAGAAACAGAACTTGAGAGACTGGTATTCTGAAGTCATATCACTAGTGAGTTTAAGTGAGTGTGAAAAATCCGTAATAGACAGTCAATGACACCCACTATGTGCCAGGCTCTATGTTAAATACTGGCACTTCTATTTCAGGCTTAAGTAAAAGTAACATGGTCTCTTGTGGAATGAATAAAGCCTCAGTCTTGTTTTCCAAAGTAAATGATGCCAAAATGGCTCTAAAAATTTCACCTAAAGAGGAAGATAGAAGGAGGACAACTTTAGGTACTTCATATTTTATTCCTCTTTTTTTTCTCAACCTGTAGAATGATAAAGCTATAGAAATAAACATTTAAAATACTATGACATAAACTGAATAAATCTTTAAAATTATTGAATTCTGGTCTTCCTTTAGAGGTAGCCATCTCTGGGGGGAACATCATCTCCCAAACTCTTCTATCCCTTTGTCCTTCTCTACTACTTATCTTGACTACTATTAATTTGATTGTCTTTCTGTGAGGCTAGCCCCCTCTGGGTGAGCATGATTTCCCAAACTTTCCCACCCTTTTCTTACTTCTATTGAAACACACTATCTTGCTGCTTCTCCAAAGAACCTAAACTGTGAGTTTTCTGTAGTTGCCTTTCTTAAAGGTTTAGACTGCAATTCATAGGTTGCTCAAAAGCCCTTTCTGTGTAACCTTGGACAAATCATTTAACTCCTCTAGGTCTCACCTTCCTCTAGAAAAAAAAAGAGAATTAGATAAGGTGATTTTTTTTGGTCACTTTAACCTCTAGATTTCTAGTTCTATGATCCTTTTGACTAAATGTAGATAATAATTGTTTTAGTAATCATACTTATTTATAAAGAGTTTTAAGGTTTACAAAATCCTTTCCTTACAGCTAACCATTTGTATATAGGATTATTTTAAGTAAAATTATTCTTATTTTATAGATGAGGAAACTGAGGCTAGAAAAGTTTAAGTGACTGAATGACATGGTGGTGACACAACTCCTAAGTGTTATGGATAGGACATAATCCCAAGTCTTCAACCTTTAATTTTGGTCAACTTTCCACTATTTCCGCTAGACTTCTTGATAAACATCTATGCTGAGTGTAAGGGGAGGGATTATCAATTTGGAAGAAAAAAATAATATTCCCATAGAGATTTACCAGAGAATTTGAAGAGGTATGGCTATTGGTTACTCAATCAATTAATTTTCAGAAGTATCATTCTCTTCCAAAAGAAAGAAATGAAGAGGAAACAGTATATAAATGAAAAAAAGAAATTCTCTATAATGAAAATTATGAAATTAACCACCAGACTTCTTTTTATGCAGATACAGATAAAAATGAAGATGATCATATTTAGGAAAAGAAGGAATGAATCATGCTACCTGTCAAGAGGGCTACACAATTTTGAGATAAAAACTCAGTTCTCCTTGCCATTCAGTCCAGAGAGATGCAACTATATTAGAACCAAAAAATGGCCCCCAGTAGGTGGTTAATAAATAATTATTGACTGATGGATTGAATTGTTGGCAGGACATCACTAAGGCCTTGGAATACCCCCTTGCAAATTGCATTTTCGTTTTGCAGATTAGCAAGCAGGTGACTGACAGCATTTGGCAAAGCAATTAGGGAAGCTACCCGTAAATCAAATGGAAACTGGCTGCCTCTATGCAACAAGAATAACTGGACCATGGATAGTTTGATCTCATATTTTCAGCCCTCTAACAATAGAATTGGATCCCTGCATTTAAGAACTGAAATAAATCTAAAAAGCAGAGTTTTCTTTGCTGAACAGCATGACATCAAATTTAGATTGGCTTTTAGAAGTCCATTGGGTCCTCCCATCATGTCACATGCAATGTCAATTTCAGAATTGGGTCCTTTTAGTCTCTTGCTAGCTTGAATTCTAACTGTGTTTATATAAGATCAAACCAATAACCTGGAAAATTTAAGAAGTTGGAAGGGGGAAAAGGTTGTTTGGCATTGTGCACTCTTCCAAATTAATAAATTTTATTAGACTCAACTTCTTTATTCTTGTTGATATTATCTTATCTTTAAGGGAAGATAGAGAACCAGTCCTAGAATCAGTTCTGAGTTTGAGTGTTGTCTCAGATATTTGTCTTACTAGCTATGTAACCTTGAATAATCACTTAACCCTGATGGTCTCATATTCAGCATAATTTTCAGTCATCCTGATCCATATCTAGCCTCTGGACCTAGATCTCTCTGGCGGAAAAAGCAAGATTGGTGACTTAGCATAACACCTTCTCATTCAGATCCAATTCCCATGTATGTCATGACATCAGTTCCCTGATGTCCTGATCTTCTTTGACAAGGAAAGACAAATATCACCACTTTCTTGTCTATTAGGATTTCTGCCATCATAAGAGTTTGGGATCAATCAAGAATAGAATGAAATAGAATGTGTTCATCTGATTCTATTTTAACTACTAAAAGTGTCTAACTCACTGAATATTTCAGTCATTAAAAAGGTTGGGATTCCATCATCCCTTAAGGGATTAACTGGTCAACACTGCACTTTTTTCTCTTTTGTCTGTGGGTATAAAACCTTATTCCATTCACATCCCATCTTTACATTAGTCTTTGAGAGTTGCTTCAGGTTAAAAAAATCTACCATCTTATAGCGTTTCTGGATATGAGCCTCTCCAGATCTAGCTAGGTTGGTCCTTATCAGTCAAGAAATAAATATTTGTTAAGTATCAGATATTGTCCTAAGTTGGGGGGGGGGGTATAAAGAAAGGTAAAAGATAGTCTTGGCCCTCAAGGAACTCACAATCTCATTACCAGAGATATCATCCACAGTGATGGTCACACCACATACATACAGACACACACACATACACACACACACACACACACACACACACAAAATCAACTGAAAAAAATTGTGTGGAGACTTCATTTAATCTAATTGAATTGAAAGAGTTTTTAAATATCTAGAAGAATTTAACTTAAAAAATAAAATCAGCTATAATTTATAATTGGAAGACTCATAGAATGTGAATTTTGAAATTTCTCAGATCTTTTCATTTTTATTATCCATCATGACACCAAATTCCTCTACATAGCCTAATATTATTATGAAATGATTATTTAAAAAAGGGAAATTTCTTGAAAACTCATTTTCCTTTAAGCTGATAAGTTATTTATTTGAATACTACACTTCATACATAAAGAATACATATTTGAATGCACATCACTGTCATTTTTTAAGAAAAGGACATTGGATCCATCAATCTATCAATTAAGTTTTAATCATCTATTATGTGTCAGTCACTATGCTGGAGACCTGGAAATGCAATGAGAAAACAAATTATTCTTGCCTTCAAGGAGCCTTCAGTTTTATTGATATAGATGATTTGGATATGTGTATATACAAAATATATGTAAAATTCATAAATACAAGATTTTTTAAGAGGGCAAAAACAAGGAGATTAGATAAGGCTTTGAAGAAAAGGTGTTGCTTGAGTTCTTTTCTAGGTAGACCTGACCTAAATGTGTGGTTTCTGCCTTATTTTTCTCTTAAATGTCATAAAGCATGGAGACATAGTGTTACTCTTTCAAACAAGAGCCAATTGAGTTTGGACTAAAGCCAATTTGTAGCAGCAGCAATTACCCAGTTTAATCTGACCAACACAGATCATTTCCATGAGCTCCTAATAGCTGCTCCAAATAGACACCAATCAACTCATTCTCTTCCAACAGTTTTGTTTTCATCCAGGAATACAAAAACAATCAACCAACAAGTATTTATCAAACACCTAGTACATACATATATATATATATATATATATATATATATATATATATATATATATATACACACACACACAAATGTATATAGATATATATATATAGATATATATATATAGATATATATATGCAGGTACTATGCAAATCTCTGTGGATACAAATATAATGAAACAATTCTGATTCACAAAGAATCTGTGTTCAAATGTGAAAACAGGTATATACACAAAAGATATGTATACATAGAAAATATAGAGAGTGAAAACATTTTTGAATTTTTTTTAGTTATTGTCAGATGCTTTGTGGTCCCATTTGGAGTTTTCTTGGCAAAGACATTGGAGTGGTTTGCCATTTGCTTCAACAGCTCATTTTACAGATGAGGAAAATGAGGCATATAGGGTTAAATGACCTGCCCAGGATCACAGAAGTAGTGTCTGGGGCTGGATTTGAACTCAGGAAAATGAGTCTGCCTGATTCCTGGGTCAAAATGTCCTAGCATTTGAGGAGATCAGGAATGACTTCTTATTGAAGGTGATATTTGAGTTACATCTTGAAGGGAGAGAGGGAATGTGCTTGAGGTGGAGGCAAGGAAGAACAGCTTTGTGTCTCAGTGGATAGAGTTCCTGAAGACTCCTCTTTGTGAATTCAAATCTGACCTTAGCTGTGTGATCCTACGTAAGTTACTTCATCCTGTTTGCCTCAGTTTTTTCATCTGCCAATTGAACTGGACAATAAAATGGCAAACCACTCCTGTAATTATGCCTAATTAGTCAAAAACTCCAAATAAGGTCATGAAGAATCAAATGCAACTAAATTTCCTGAACAGAGAAGAAGGAAGAAGAATGTTCCAGTATTGAACAGCACCTAGTGCAAAGACAAGGTGATAGGAGATAGGAGATGGAGTCTCTTGTGTGAGGAACATAGAGGGTATTTTGGTTGGGCCATTGTGTTAAAGGGCACAATGTGCAATGGAACACATTTACAATAATAAAGGAAATATAAATTGGAGTTCAGTTGTAAAGGAGGAATTTATCTTTTATTTTAGAGGTGATAGGAAGTCACTGGAGCTGTCCAAGTAGGAGAATGACAAACAGATCTTCACTTAAGGAAAATTACTATAGCAGCAACATGACAAAGGGGTTGAATTGGGGAGAAACTTGAGACAAGGAGAACCATTTGGAGGCTGCTGAATTTATCTAGGTGAGAGCTGATGAGAGTTGAACTAAGGTAGCTGGTGAGAAAAGAGAAAGTATGGCTCTTTGAATCTGTTCCTGAATAGCAGATTCTAAGGGAATCACAAATCACAACTGTGAAAGAGTGGGTAATATCTCAGCATCAGAATATTTTTGAATATTCCAAATGTAGTACACAGCCTGCTTTGTCAAAATAAAGGCAAAGAACCATTACAGATCATTAACATCAGAGGTTATTTACTGATGTTTTCATTGGTTATTATCATAGAATAATGAAATGTCCATTGCTAAAAATCTTTCTCATATTTATGCTTTCTCAACTTTATCTTTGATAACTATATACTTAGTGCTTTTCTTACATATTGACCTTCTCCATTCTCCCCCATATATACTGAATATTCTCTACCTGTGAAATTCATGGCAAAGAGAAATATGTTCTTCCAATGGAACCAGAGGACCTGTGTTCAAATCCTCCATCTCACTCTTATGATATAAGAAAATCATTCTCCCCTTTGGGTTTCAGTCTCCTCATCTGTAAAATAACAAAGGGTTTAACTAGATAACTTCTGAGGTCTCTTCCAGCTCTAGATCTATGATATTATGTAGCCTTGAATGGAGGCATAGCTTTCTCCACCCCATGACGCTGAATTTTCCATTTGTCAAATTCCCATGCTTTGGACATACTAATGCTGTGACATCAGGAGAGTTCATACCAGTGATCTCAGACTCATTAGTGTCATATATAGTTAATAGACTTCATTTCCCCAGGCTAAATTTGATACACTTTGAGGATCAAACTGAAAGCTTTTAGATTAAGAACTGAATCTCTGCCAACCAACTTAAGCAGGCATTGACACTATAGAAATATGCTTCGTCTTGGAATTCCTCCGGCTAAGAAGTTCAACATGCAAATTTATGAGAACTGCTTCCTTCATACATTTGCATGTTGCAAATATTGCATATGTGCATGGTAGCAATGGTCTTGTTAGTGATGATAGTTATTCTACTGTTTCCATTAGAAAGTCAAATTCTGAGTTTTAAAAATAATTATCATTGACTTTTTCTTCAGCTATCAATGCATATGCATTGCTGGACATTGTTTAAAAAGAAAATAGCTGAAGGAAAAATTACTTTACAGAATGCTTTAGGAAAACAAAAATTCAATTGAATGGAAGTATTTTAACCTAAAAATAATCCATTCAGAGAGTGGCCTGAGTTGGTTTTATTACATTTTATGTAGTGGCAAAGTACAGTAATTAATACCTTGGTGTAATTTACCACTGTTTCATTAAAGCTGATTGCCTAACTACCTGTGAAGGTACTGGGGTTTCTCCAGCACTTGACCTCACACATTTTTTCCTGCTCTTTACTAGTCAGTGGAATTGAACAAAGAAATACTTGATATCATTAGATAGGCAAAATTCTGGGCTTAAAATCAAGTCAACTTTTGTTGTCTTTATTTTTAATAGCTCTGATCAGTTTTCTGAAACTGTTATAATGGGAAAGGCTTCAAATATTAGTATGGCAGTAGTAATTTAGGAAGTTGAATTCCATTCTGTTTTTGTGCCTAAGTACACTTTTTCACCCTCTCCTCTTTTTTATTTTTTTTAAAAAGATATTATTCAATTATTTCTTTCTGCAAAGTCTAATGGCTCATTTTTTTAAAGTGAATTTCAAAAGGCCATTTTTGACTTCTTCAGCAAAGCAATTCTACAAGTTATGGCAAAGTCACAAATTCAATTTAAAGAGCTTCAGAGAAGGGGGTGGTGGAAGAGGAGAAGAAAAATGCAGGAGTTACCCAGCAAATGATGGTGCTGTCAAATCATCAAGGATAACTTCATGCCATCTATCAAGCTTCAGTCATTGCCAAAGAACAGTGTACATGCTGTTGTCATTCACTTCGTACCTCCAAAGATGGGACCAGGTAACATTATTGGAAATATAAGTCAACATCTAGCTTTTATGCAAATGAGTTGGAGAGTGGCAGGCTAAGTATATATTTCTTTGTAAGAATGGATGCAATTCAGTG
Source organism: Macrotis lagotis (assembly GCF_037893015.1). Classification (NCBI taxonomy): domain Eukaryota; kingdom Metazoa; phylum Chordata; class Mammalia; order Peramelemorphia; family Peramelidae; genus Macrotis; species Macrotis lagotis. The sequence continues at coordinate 176,613,633 of NC_133664.1, read as the reverse complement.
TTTCAGGGACAGTGTGCTTAAGAACAAAATGACAAATACAGAGTGGAGATATTAGCATATACATAAATTTCACTGATTATTTGTACGCAAATCATAAAATAGCTCACTTTTAACTAGATAAGATTAGTAACTATTTGGATTTGTTTAAGACACTTAGGAACAAAATTGATATTAACTGTTCTACTTTCTACTTCAGTCATTTACAAGCAGCATGACCTCCCAGAAAGAGGAAACCACTATTTAAAAAAAAAATGTATGTATTTGTTCTACACCAAGATGATGTTTCCCATTAAGGAAAGGCTTCATTTTTTGGTGAAAATTTAAACAATATCTATAGGAGTCACCTCAGGTAGAATTAGAAGCATAAATTAATCTATATTTTGTATGCATTCTAGTTCTCTTCTGACTTCATAGATATGAAAAGAAACTTTTTGCATGTGGTAGTAATAATTACATCAATCTAGGAGATTTCTGCCTTTTTCCCCCAACCTTCTAATATTTGGTGGCTTTTCTTCCCACTTTTCTACAATGTTTATTATAACCTCAACTGTCCAAAACCACAGAAAATGCTCTTCAGATACAGCAGCCTCCAGAACCCTTGTGTTATGGCTCTATCATTCCTAAGAAAAGTTTCATCATTTGTGATTAAAAAAAGGAAAAGATGAAGGGGAGAAACAACACAAGAAGTGATTGCATATATTACTAAACTAAGCAAACAGAAAAGAATATCTATCTATCTATCTATCTATAAATATATATATACAAATATAGATAGATAATAATATAGATATAGATAGATAGATAGATAGATATGTAGGTAGATATATAGATATAGATATAGATATAGATATAGATATAGATATAGATATAGATATAGATATAGATATAGATATAGATATATAATATCAACTGCCCCAAGGAAAAAAGAAGGAAATGAAACAGGCATGGTCAGAAAAATCAGCTCCTGTCATTTGCTATGGTGTATCAATTAAAATGAAATGATAGTCTGTGCAAAGAACTCCAAACGGAAACATCCAAAAGCTTCTCACTAATGATTTTTAGTTGTCAGGGCTAGCGAGACCCAGACAGCAGACAGCATGGTCCCAGCATGCTTTTTGCCATTTTTTTTGTTTGCATAGTAGCTGTCAGGTCCAGCCCCGCAGGTAGTGGAAACCAGCGGGAAGAAGGGGCGGGACCCAACGATGCAGCTTGAACTGACAGCCAATTTAAATTACTGAGGCTTTTTTTTTATTTTTCTACTCTGCGACAAACTGAAAAGATTCCAGCACGCTAATTTAACCATCCTGCTTCTTCCTTCTCTTCTTTTTCTTCTTTTTTTTGTTTGTTTTTGTTTGTCTCCCTCTGCTTTCAGGATAATTAAAAGAGAAACCTGTATAGGCAACATTCCGGCAAACGAGTTGATGCTACAACGTGCTGGTAAGATGAATATAATTTTTTTATCTTTTCTTTTTTCCTTTTTTTCTTTTTTATTAAAAGCTGAAAAGCTTTGTCTGTCTAATGCAGTCATAAGCGTAGCTTCCCTGCTGTGAGAGGTTAGTATATAATGAAAAGGTATAATTGCCTGATATGTGACCTTCGCTTCTTACTTATAATGGGTAATAACAGCATTCATGTCTATTCTGATGATGCCTTCTCTCTGGGAATTGACTATTCGCCCAGTTGAAACGGGGCTAGGATTGTCGCACTATGACAATGAGGAGTTGATTGTTTTCCCTTGGAGTTTCAGCGTCCTGTCTGAGAGAATCGCTTGAGTTTCTCAGTTGCCCATAAGTGGGGTGGTATGGACTTTAATAGGTCTGCAATGTAAACACACTATTCTGCCGTTTGCTCATCAGACAGGAAGTTCAATGATGAAACTTTTTTTTACAAAACTCTACTAGATTACTTTGGATTTACCAAGCATAGACAAAGAATCTGACATCAATGAGTGCTTTGTAAAGTTATTTTAATCCCTTTAATCTTCAGTCAGTCAAATGTAGTTCAGTATCTGTTTGACTCTAGGAAAGTTTAGGGAGTTTAAGTATTTTTTGCATGAACTTCCAACTTTGTCCCTTAAAAAAATCTAAGTCCAATTCAATGCAATCCTAAAATTACTTGCGAGGCTTCTCTTTTTTGCCTAATGGTTGCTTACTATTTGAAGTCACTCTGCATGAACTTTCTGTTGCTTTTCCCATGTAGAATCTGTACTATATTAACTGGGAGATGAAAAGTTTCAATTTGCAGAGTTTCTTAACTATCCTTTGAGTTGATCATAGTATTTTAGAACTGCCTCTATATCTGTAAGAATCAATTTGCCTAGTTTTCTATTGCTCTTTAGGCAATGCAAGCTTGCATTAGCCCCTTCTGTCAACCTGTTACATCAGCTACAGGAATTATAGAATGTATTTTTATTTATCAAAGAAAGAGAAAATTATTCAAGCAATTTTTCCAGTGTTTCATTTGAAATTAGTAAGTCATCTTGCTAATGAGGAGCAAGAACTGGATGAAATAATATATTTTAAAGAACTTTGTATTATATGAAGTACACCATGAATGTATTATTAATAACAACAGTGCATATATGTGCAAGCTTTGCCTTTGATTTCAGATATAGTGAAAGACAAATGAGAGTAAACTAGTCATATTTCTCACTATCAAAATGTCATCTCAGATTTTGGGATGAGACATGTGAAGAGAAGAGAGTTTTCTTTTTTGGTAACATGTATCCCAGTTTATTGTAGACTAATATTTTGGAATTTGGTAAAATCATTGAATGGAATTTTTAAGTTCTGAGTATTTGTTTTTGTTCATGTGTTCATAAAAATAACAGGGATCAATTGAGTTAATTCCAATAAAAGAGTACAATTTTATATTGCAATGGAGATTAACATTGTATTTGTTCATCAAAATATTTTATTTTGCGACTGTAATGACACTTGGAGCTTGTTGACAATGTAATATAGTCTAGTCTCTATAACACTTTTAATTTTGTCATTCATGCAATAGTTCAGCATCCCCTTAGATCAAGATTCTTGCTCCTAAATCTCTAGAAAGTGTCTAAGAAGACCTAAGAAAATTAGACTATGTCAACTGTTAGAGCAATTTTTTTGCCTATTAAACCTGAGAAAAATGCTGCAGATATCGTGTTTCAAAAATCCATTTTCATCCACTAGTCACTATTAGGAATATTTCCACTCTAATTGGAATGAATTATTGGCCAGTTACAGGTATGTCTACTTTCTGGAAAATAAGTGACTAAAATAGCTATAGAAAATAAAATAAAACTCCAAACTCTGTATGTGAATATACATGTGTGTACATAGGCATCATATATACAAGATACATATGTAGATACACATTTATATGTTTAAAATACTTTAAAATTGCCATTTTCAAAATTTTTTCATATTGTAAGTAAATTCTCAAGTTTTTAAAGTTATGGAACTATTGCATAGAGCTTTCAAACAAATATCTAATTTGACACTATCCCTGTGAGACAAGAAAAATGTGTAATAAATCCTCATATAATATCCATTCAACATTCAAAATAAGACTAGTAGACAATAAGCTCAATCTCTCAGGCGATGATTGTTAACAAGATTCTAGGCAAGCAATACTATTATATGTGAAGAACTGCTATCATCCCTTGAAGAATGTAATATAAAATGGGTTTCACTATAGGAACTATGTTATTTGAACTAGTTATCAGTCCATAATTCTGTAAATTGCAGCAGAAAGGATGATGCTTTTTCACCATTAATAAAATATTGAGTAGTATTGAAAATCATGTTAGTTCTTACTCTTTCTCATTTTCTTGATGTAATAATTTTAAGCAATTTTCTACATCTTGATATCCAAGTTTATACTAAAATCAGAGTTGTGTATTATACCATTTATCAAATATTATGGCATCATATTCTGAGAAGCCAGGCTTTTAGAGGATTTCAGTTTTCTAAACTAACCTAATACTTAACACTTAGGCATCAGTGTTCATATTTTTCCCACAATTAGTGAACTAGTCTTATAAGACAATAACAGAAACTAGCCATATGCCTTTGTATGAAGCACATAATCTCTCAGGGCACTGTTTATTTACCTATAAAAACAGCAAGTTAAAATGAATGATTTCCAAGGTCCCTTCCAGCTTTAACATGTGATTCTATGATTCTTTAGTGTAAAAAGAGATAGCACCTGAAAAATCAGGACAGCATCAGGTGGAAATGACATGACAGACACTGGATCAGTGGGCTAAGGGAAAGACCAGGAAACTGTCAGTTAATTACTCTAAAAGATTCTAAATCTTACTAAGTGATGTTAGCTGGCTTAATGTGTATCTAACAAGTCACAAGTTACGCATTTCTCTTTCATTGTCTTTTTATTGGTTTGATAAAGCACATAGAATTATGGGAAGGAATTACCTCTTCCATGTAAAGATAAAAATGTGAAAGTACTATATAATTAGTAAGAATTCTATAAAGGAGGACTTCTAAAACAAGTTTTAGCATCTCTTTAGATGTTTACTATTTGACTTTTATAAGCAAGGGATACAGTGTTTTAAGGATTTCTCTTAAAGAAGGCTAAAATTCTGTACCTACTATGTGTTTTTTTAAGTACCTCCAAATAATCACTTCTAATTCTATAGGGTTCATTGGCAATTTTTTTTAAATTTCTTACCTTGTAATTTTTCAAGTGATTCATTGAGTATGACCCCTAGATCTTTGGGATATTAATTCAGATGCTACTGTGACATTCTATAATATTAATTCCTTTACTGTGTGATGTTCAAATGAAAGGGGAGGGTCCTACTGGAATTAAATGTCTACAAAATGCATTCAAAAATTTTACATGTTCTAAGTCAAATATCAGTGAATTATTCAGAAAGTGATTTGGGGATGAGAGGGAAGGAAGAGGAAAAAGAAATAATAAGAGAAAGACTTGAGAATTGTTTCTAAAAGACATAGGTCAGTTTTCTTGTATTGAAAGACTCATTTGTCAGTGATGCTTCTTTTACCAATGTTTCCTGATTCAAAGTCATGAGATTAAAGATTAAAAACTAGAAGAAATCTTAAAGACTACCTAAGTCAATTCCCTTATTTTATGACTTTTTATACTTAAAACCCAGAGAATTTAAGTTACTTGACAAGATAAATAGTGCCAGAAAGGCAGGGAATGAACTTAGTTCTTTTGACTCCAATTTACTTTTCTCATTCCTGTACCATAATATATCTTTATAACCTTCTATGATGGAAAAAACTCTATTATCATATTTAAATCTAATCTAAAAGCATTTACTGAATCACTGTGCTGAGTGTTGAGTATACAAAGAAAACAATTCCAGTAGTTTAACAGTAGAGACAATGTGTAAATCACTAGAGATATACATTCAGTGGATCTGAAAATATTCTATATATTTTTCAATATTATCTTCAAAGCCATGAGTAAATGGGGCTAAAATGAGAACTCAATTCCATAAGTAATACTTATTATGGAGTGAACTAAACTTTAGTTATGAAAGAAAGTCTAATAGCCAATGATATATGACTATAATACAAATAATAATTAACCATATCCTGTTTGAAAAAGAACCACAAATAAGAGAAGCATTATTCTAGGTTCTTAGATGCAGCACCCCCATCCCCTCCTACCACTTTCCAAAAAAGAAAATTATCTAAGTATCTAGTTTTATTAAAGGAATATGGGGTATCATCCCAAACCTCTACCCTGATTCTAGATTATTATATTTATTTCAACCAAAAGTCTTTACTGTCTTGGGCAATAAAATAAAGAAATGGTTCCACAGAGAAACTCCTTTGACTCTTGCCATTTGTCAGTTTTAATTCTTTCTCCTTGGTCATCACATTCTGCTATTAATTGGCTTAGTGAATTCTCATCTCACACACTTTTCTATGAAACCTGCAAATATGGAGGTTTAAAAATAGGGCTGTGAGTGAAGAGAATTTTGCAGGGCTCATTTCTACTCTGTGACAAACTAAAAAGATTTCAGCTTGCTAATTTAACAACCCAAAAGTTGCATCATTAACAAACCTGGAGGACTGACTAGGAAGGCTGTCAGGGTGCTAGACCTTATAAAAAAAGAGAAAGATAGAAACCATAGCTCTTTCTGGCTCTTCAGGAAAGGACTACATGTAGGAAAGAGCCAGTGTCCCTAAAATGAACCCTGCCATTATGGCCACATTTGTTTGATGGCTATCTGAAAAAGACTAATTTTGCTGTGGTACCTAAAAGATCTATCCAAGGGATATGCAAAGAAAAGTATAGGATTGCTTGATTTATGAGGACCATATTTAAGATGGAGAATCTTCCAAAGGAAACTAGAGGCAAAATTATTAGGTATGTGCTTAGCAAGTTTTGATGAACTCACCAATGAATGTGTTTAAAACTTTTTTTCCTGATAAACATTAATCCCAGAGGAAATGAATTTTGAACAGGAACTTCTGCAAATATTGTCATAACATCCATACTTTGAATATGTTGGTATCAATTCAAATGATTATAAGATGAAAGATTTAAAGATTAAAGAGACAGTGGAGGTCAGTGAGTCCAGTCTACTTTACTTTTCTTTCTTTTCTTCCTTTTTTTTCCAGTGGAGGGAGTTGAGGATCTGAGAGCTGAAGTAATTTGCCCAGGATCTCCTAATTATATAATATCTAAGACAGTACTTGAACCCAAGTCTTAATGACTCCAATTACTGTTTTTAATAATTAAACTTTACATATAGTTAGATGAATAGATATTTGCATTGATTTATATTTACAACACAATCTTGTCCATTTCTTCTCAAATCACTATTTCACTTCACAAAGCTTTATTAATGTCATGCATATTTGTATAAACAAAGGGATTAAGTAAACTTAGGTCATTTATCTGTAGACAGTGTGACTGAGATCTCTATACAACATTACCCTATGTTGTATAATCAGTATTTTTAATAGGCCCCTTCTCCAAAATGTATTTCCCAAATTATGGAATAGGAATTCATGCTTATTGTTCTCTTTCTCAATCATCATTAAAATGATATTTTTAAGAAGAATAATTCCATATTGCACTTAGATGTACCATGAATTTTTCAGTGGTGGTAAGAAGAGGGAAAGGATTTAGAATAAGATTCTTTCTTTGCTACAGATGTGAAGAAGATAAAAAAAAAGTATTCAGTGAGATAAAGCATAGATGAGAAACGAAAGCATTCTGGAGGGGCTTTTAACCCCTGGAAAGAAATAAAACACTGAAGAAAAATACTAATGATTGAGAGACATTGAACAACAAGCATCTTATTAGCAGATTGGACTAAACTGCAGTGTAGATGGTAATTCTCACATGGAAAACAAGACATTTGTTTAGGAAAAAATTAGAAGTGCAATAAATCTGTTATTATTCAGTCATGTCCAGCTCTTTGTGACCCCAGAGATCATATTGTTCCTGGGTTTTTACTGGCAAAAATACTGGACTGGTTTGCCATTTCCTTCTTTAGTGAATTTAGCAAACAGAGGTTAAATGACTTGCCCTTGGTCTGAGGTCAAATTTGAACTCACATCTTCCTGCTTCCATATCCGATGGCCTCTCTCCTGAGCCACCTACCTGTTTCCCAGGCAAAATGGGATTAAGTACCTTGCAGGGAATCTGGGATCACATTTCTTGTGGAAGTTGTCTTGATCTATATCTCCACCTAAGAAGTGATTTCATTACACTCTTAAGAATTCTACAATTTTTTTATGTGGGGGGTAGTCTATTAAGATCATATTTTAGTCAAAATTGATCTCCTTTTACACATATTCTCACTAGACCAACTCTAAACCAGTCTCCATGGCCGAAACCACTCTCCATCTCCAATCAAATATTGTCAATGTTCTCTGAGTTGCGCAAGTCCATGTTTTTAGTAGTCTATGCTTAGTTATTCATTTGCACTAAAGTCATTTTTCGCTTTCAGCTCCCAGACTAACATTTCAAGGTGGTATTGTATTCTAATAATAAAGAAGAATAAAATGATATTGGCTTAACATCTCTTTTTCTGGAGTTTGCTTAAGTGACTCCAATGGTGGGAGCCTAATATAGTATAACAGACAAAATTAAATCTTCATCTCCCTCCACAACCTTAAGGAATATATGTTACCCCTATTTTTTATTTTGGGTCTTTTTTTCACATGAGGACTGTGATTTAATTTCTTAGTATGGAACTTAGAGTTTCCAATGCAGAAGGATACACTGAGAAAAGGCATTGCTTTATTTTTGCCTGGCCCAGAGCATGGAACATAGTAGGAACTGAATAAATGTATTTGATTGATTAATAGTAGCCTGGTGGAAGGAGAAGTCAAATGACAAGATCACCCAGTTATTATGTCTTAAAGGATGTATCTGAGCCAAGGTCTTACCTGATTCCAAGGGCAGACCTCTTATCTATTCTCCCCCAGGACACATTTTCTCTTATGTTATCTAAGCCTAATTTTATACTAGGAAGCTAAGCTCACTAGTTATGTGTTAACATTTTGCACTGACTTTTTTAAATCCTTATGTATCCTTTCTTATACATAAGAGGGTTTAACTTTTAAATAATGAGCCTTAACCTCCCTATTTAGAGCAATTAAGATAGGGGAGTGCATTTTGCTATGAGTAGGCAGACATTTTCTTCTTTTTCTTCTTTTGTATTTCCCAGCTCTAGGCTGTTTAGCTCTTTTTTTCTGTGCCAGTTGTTGACAATTGCTTTTTTATTTTGTACACCAGCACTTCTGAGTCACTTTAGCACCTGGTTCTGCTCAAGTTAACTACTGATTGCTGTTTTCCAACTACTGACACTGCTGGGTTTTTGTTCTCCTTCGAATGGCCATTTGTAGGCACAGAACTGGTTAGCTTAGATTAGGAAAGGACAATTGAACAACAAACCTGGGGAATCTCCCCAGGCCAACAGCTCCCTGGGGACAGTTGCATAATTCCAAAATATTTCCATTTAGCAACAATCAAGTTTACCAGTGAAGCCAAGTTATCACCCTAGTAAGTGGTTATTTTACTTAGCAGATTTTGCAGCCCACCCCTTCTGTTTACTGTGCAAGGTCCATGTAGATTGCATTGCAGTTCGATTTTACATAGACTACTTTCAGTGAAAAGTTCTAAGGTTGAAGGCATAATCAAGAACAATGGCTCTCTCTTGACGCCCAGATAAGAAAATTACACTTGTAGGATGTGGTAAACGGCACTCTGTTGGAAATGGTGGGATTGATGCTGGTAAAGGGAAAAGAATATTCAAAGTTAAAGCAGTATTGTTCTCTATGTACATAAAATCTGAGGTAGCACAGGACAGTTGGGTCTAGGGTTAGAGGACCTTGGTTCAAATACTGATACAACAAACTATTGTCTACATTTAAGAAGTGATTGGATAAACTGTCCAAAATGCCTCTGGACCTCAGTTTCTTCCTCTCTAAAAATGAGAAAGGAGATTTTATATACTATTCTCAATTTGGTGAATTAAGAATCACAGAATGGGAAAAGCCTTTAGAGGTAAGCCAGTGCAACCCATTCCTGAACAATGAATTGGCTCTAATGACATGGCTGGCAAGTGATCAGCCTCTGGTTGGGGACTGCAGTATTCCCTTTGGCAACCTATTCCATTTGTGGAGTTAAGGAAGGACTAAGCATCTCTGGTGGGATAGGGCTTGCTGATCCCTTTCCATGGCTGCTCATATAATTTTGGAATCCAAACAGTCACTCAAATCTCATCTGTGGCTTTGAGAAACTGTAGCATGGGCAGTCACATCCTGGTAAAACTGTCTAAGCAGATGGGCTGAACTAGACTGAGGGTAATGAATAGCCCTCAAACTCACTGATGAATAAGGGGGATATATACCCAAAGCATGTGAAGATTCCCCATCCACCCCACTCTCAGTGGAGAGAATAATCAAAGAAGAAAAATGTGTTCTAATGATCAAGAAAGATGAAGTAGACATTGTGGAAGTTTTCCCAACCTGTGGCCCACCTTTTGGAGTCCATTCATCCTGTGGTCAGCTTCAAATCTCATTTGTTGCTGCTCCTTGATGATGTGGTTTGCAATGTATTCATGAATGGGTACTATATTCTGTAAGCTGTCCTTTGAAGGGCTTTTGTTGAATAATGCAGTTCAGAAGAGTTAAAAGCTTAGACACTGGCTTAGTGCTCCAGAAATTGAAGATGTCAAGGTCATCCACTGCATCCTGGGTCCATTAGTAATCATTCTAACTTTTATCTTGCCACTGAACTTTAATAACTCTGGAACAGATAGTGAGACTAATAAGTTTGTGCAATTCTACTTCACTTCAATTCATCCCTTATTGTTTGGTACTTTTTGAAAATAAAGAACAAACAACAATCATTTCTGTTCAACTCTAAATATTCAATAATATTTCCTTGTGTTGAACTAAATCTGCCTTTAGAACAGAATAATTCAAACTATTGGGTTTGTACCTTCAAAATTTTGGGGTACACATTGGATGTCTGAGAAAGGATTCATGAGATGTGGTTCCCCCTCAGGCAAGTTGGCATTTTATTGGGCACTGTGATGGTATGGTGGGTTGAGAGTTGGGAGAGACTCTAGCGAAGAGGGATCTGACACGCTCTCATTTTTATAGGGAGAGAAGGGGAAAGAAGAAAGAAAAAATGATCTCAGATTATTCTGACTGAATATCAGAATTTGGTTCCAGTTAGAAGGGACAGAACTTCTAATTAATTTATTAAACATGATTTTTTAAATAAAACATGCTTGTAAGGACTTTTGAACATCAAGGAAGACTCCAGGTACTGATAGTAAATGATTAAATCTTAAGGCCTTGGACAAAAGGAAAAGTTAGGGACTGTAGTGCCAATAATAAGGTCAGTTAGAATTCCTGAAACTAGCAAGGACTCAGGAAGGATAATCAGAATGGATCTGAATGTTAGGGACAGGTCCATTAACCCCCATCATATCTTTCATGTGACAAAACTGTAAATGTTTATAAGATTTAATTATGTGTCCTATCCCAAGCCCAAGTCTTCTCTTTTTTAGGCTAAATATACCCAGTTTATTCAATAGATCCTCATAGGATCTGATTTTGAATCACCTCACCACCCTGATTTTCTTCCAAGCTGTTATGTTCCAAGTTGTCATTGTATCTGCTTAAATGTGGCATTCTAAACTGAGCCCAGTACTCCAGATATTATCTGACAAATATAGAATCCAAAATCTCTCGCTTTTTTTGGCTACTGCTTTTGAAAGACTTTCTAGGTTCTCATTCTATTCCTAGATGCATTTAATACAAAGATATGTACATCACATACAATTATGTTATTTCAATAGTTAATATCCCTAATTGATTTCAAAATTATGCTACAGAACAAGATTTAAATATTGTTGTGGTTATTTTTTCCATGAAATACATTGAATTCTCTACTTGTTTACCAGAATTACTATGCTAAAATCCATAACTTATTGCTAACTGTGAAAAATGTAAAAATAGTTTATTTTAGAGTTACTTAGAAATCCTTCCCCACCCCACCCCCAGAACTATTATTCACTACATAACTTATAGTCTTCCTTTCCTAATTAATATACCATCATTGATGATCCCAATATAAATAATTGATATTCTTATAATTCTTTAAAGTTTGCAAAATAGTTTAAGTATATTTTCACTTTTGAGTTACACACACACAAACACACACATACACACACAGAAAACAACAACAACAGCAATGAGATAGGTAATACAAAATACAATGGTGTAACTTTTACAGATGTAGAAGCTAAGGTTCAGAGAAGTTAACTAATTTGCTCATAACATAAAACTAATGTAACGATAAAAAGGATTGGAAACCATTTTCAGGACAGCAGACCAAATGCTCTAACCAGGTGAAATGATTCTACTAGTGTATAGCCTTTGAACTTCAGAGTTCTTAAGTTTAACTTATACATGTTAGTGCCTACTTTGCAAAGTTGTTGTGAGATCAAAATCAGATAAGCTATTTGAGTGAACAAATATGAATGCATACATGCATATAAAAGGAAGACCATATGACTTGGTAGGAGGAGAGCCAACCTAACAACCAGTTAAACTTTCAAGTCTGGAGTATAATATATCATATCTTTGCATTTCTGGGTAAGTTACTTAATCACTCAATGCTCTCAGCTACATTGGATGGGGTCTACAGGCCACTTACCTAATTAAAATGTAATTGAGAAATATTTAAGAAAATCAAAATACAATACAACATGGGATGTTAATTTGTGCTTTTCTAAGTAAACATGGAACCTTTGATTTTTTTCTATTTCAATTTGATGCCATTGTTCTAAGTATTGCTCTAAAAATAAATTTTAGAGAAGATACCAAAAAAAATCTATTAATCAATCTTATAAGGAGTTCCTTATACTTATACTGTCTCTCTTTCTCTCTGTGTCTCTCTTTCTCTCTATGTCTCTCTGTCTCTCTCTCTCTCTCTCTCTCTGTCTCTCTCTCTCTCTCTCACACACACACACACACACATACACATTCACACACATACACATATATACATATATGAACATATTTGGACTAGGCCTGGGGTTTCATCAGTGTAGGCACTTTCTGATGACTTGTCCAGGTTCACATAGGTAGTATCTATCTATCAACACAAATCTAGGTTATATATAGTGTATATATGAATACATACATATAAGCATTTATATTCATGAATGTATATGTATTCTGTATATAACAAAGTTATATCTATATGAATCATCATGAGGAATTAAGAAAAGCCTTCAAACCAGGGAATGGGTAGTGTCAGTTATGCTTAGGCATATGATCTAGGATTGGGACATTAGCCTCTAATTCTCAGCTTCCTCAATTTTTTTAAGTTGGTCACTAATTGTGGGCATTGTGGGATTCTGGGTCCTGCTTCTGCAAAACAAGGATAATATCTGCCCCTCCTCCACCTCACAGACATATTTTGAGGATAAATGAAATAGCACAATTAAAATTGCTTTCAGTTTTTAGTAAGAAAGACACTATAGCCATTTTCAGTGATTTTTACTATAATTATTATTTTTGCTTAATTTACATAATAGTCAACTCAATTATCTGCACAAATGGAGGGGAGAAAAAGCATAGATAATTCAAAACAGATAACCCAAAAGTCATTTATATTCGCCTTTGAAATGCAGAGATACACACTGAGTCCAAAACTGCATACTGAGATCACACCTAAGAATGTGTGTTGGACTACAGAGTTGAAAGGGTTGGTCATTTTGTTCACCCATTCACAGCTGCAAGAGTAGAAAAAAACTTTGAAATGCTGACTGTACCTTTTGTAAGGATTTCAACAAATAGTGACAAATCTGTACAACCAATATCTCACACAGAGATTCAGATGTAAACCCACATGAAGGTACTCAAGTCCTTGAGTCCAATATTCTACCTTCTGACCTAGAAATTCTGTTGGTGGTCTAGCAACAAGTCTAGAATTACAACATAAATTATGCAGTATGATCATTCATAATTATCTCAAAATAGAAATACTTTGAAATCAGCTCCACAACAACTCACCAATAATTTATTAAGGGTCTACTTTTTACAAGGTTCTAGGTTAGGGATACAAAGTTGAAAAATGAAAAAATTCCTACCTCTTCAAGCATCGGCCAAACTAATTGAGGAAATAAGACAAATAAATATGGCACAAAACCAAATGAGAGAAATGCAAAGCAAAGGTCCAGCAACATATCCTGAGAGAACTGAGGAACTTATCCAAAGTTAGCCAAGGACATTGTTAATGTTGTTATTATTGATGTTGTTATGTCAAGAGCCATAATAACAAATTGATAATAATGATAACATTTTAAATCTAATTAAGTGAATACTATTCAAATCACTAAGTTTCAAGATTTTAAAACACAGCCTCCTTTCCCATAGAATTTTCCCCATTCTTATTTCAGAAATGTAGAGTAATTTTCTTTCTGAAGTTGCATCCTCAATCTTCCTTGTAACTACTGGATCATTTCCAAAATAAAAAAAGCAGGGTGGGAAGAATATGTGTCTGTGTTTAAATCATAGTGATGCCACATGCTTCTTCTATACATCCTTGGGAAAAGATGTCCATCAAGTTCCTCACCTCATTCCTCTTTTACCCCTTGATTGGTTGGAGATTATGTTCTGAGAACCTCAAATGCTTTCATCACCAGGAAAGCCACAGTTTGCATTAAAATATGTATATATATATATATATATATATATATATATATATATATATATATGCCCAACTACAGCCCCCAATGCTGATTGTCTCAATTACTTTATGCTCTTTGACCCAACAAAAGTAAATCCAGAAATTGTTATGCTGTTTTTATTTATTGAAGGTTTCATCCCATTATACTTTTCTATCATAAAGTATAAAAGTATATTACATGTTTTGAACATTTCATTTGTGCCTACTTGGATTCAGGTTTTCACCAAGACATGTATATTTGTCACTCAATCGTGAACTTTGTATTTCAATCCTAAGTAAATTCTGCTATTTTTCCTAAGAGCAAAGATAAAGACTTAATGTCATTGACATTTTCCTTAAGGCATCTGATGCTGTTGGGACATTATTATAGTATTCTATTTATTAAGAAAAAATAGTTATAGAGAAAATGATGCTTTCTCAACTTTGTCGAAATCTGGAAAATAATACATACAAATACACATATATATGTGACTACGTCATATGGTGCTTAAAGAACAAAAAATAGCCTTAAAGAGATGATGGATACTGGTTTCAGATGAAAATGAATGTGGGAATACCATGTGTAAAAGTATTCTATACTATTTACTAAAGCCCAGTTTTAGAAATCTTCTTTCTCTCTCCTTCCTCATTCTTCCATTTCATCTAGGCATATCTACTTGCCTCTACATTCAAGTAAGTTTCATTTGCACTCTGATTAGCTTTGGTTCTAGAGAGAAAAAATAATAGGAGTCTTTCCACACAAAGTCCTTGGTTTTGTGTCAACTTTAAATCTTGTTGCCTTACTTATTTCTCCCCTCCCAATACCCAATTATTTAATTACTATTATAGTCTCCCTTATCTGGTCTGTTAAAAAAAAAAAAAGCAATGTTAGCAATCACCTTGCCTAGGAGATCTTCAAATGGGATTCATGAAATTCTGTGAATAGGAGTTACATGAACTTGGATGGGAAACAAGTTACATTTTATTTTCTACAACCTCTAAATAAAAAATTAGCATTTCTTTAAGTTATATAAAAAGTAGTATTCTGAAGGGAGATACCTGTGCTTCACCAACTTTCCAAAGTTCCATGAATTTTAAAAAAGTTAAGAATTCCTGATTTTGGTGATTTCCTTCAAATACAGAACTGAAGACAAGAGAAATTACAGATAGGAAGATCTGGGAAAATTTAGCCCTCAAAAGTCTCAAAGGAAGGAATAATAGAATGTTTCAGGATCTGCAATATTAGTAGATAAAAGGATTCTAATGAATAATTATTGATTCAACTCTGCAGCTCTACAAACAGCCCACTAAGGCTACAAAGACAAAATGAGTGTCATTAACTTCAACCTGATCATTCCTTAGTAGGAAATCACATACAAATACATAGACATAGACAAAATTCTTAATTTTTCTACCTTAAACAAAAATTAAATGAGTTTGCTTTATTCAACTGTTACTTGTATACCATGTTATGATGAATTACAGATCTTTTATATTATATATTATAATTTGAATTCTACTGAACTATTTTTGCTTGGTTTCAACTAATAGAGATCTTTCCATTTTTTTAATCAAATTTCATTTTTATTTCGTAGAAACATAATCTGCTCTATTATAGCCTCTGACCCAACTTGAGTATGTGACTTAAAGCAATTCACTTAATATCTGAGACATCCAGGCAGTTCTTTAATACTATAAAATATAGAGAAAGCACTGATCCACAACTAGTAGAAAGAGTCCTTCCTGGGAAACATTTATATAAATGGTTCTGATCAGGGCCAGGCCTTTCAAATTTCTCAACTACTTTTAATTGTTGGACATATGGGCATTTCTATTTATTTGTCATTACAAATAAATCTAATAAATGAATACTTTTGTAAATGTGACTATTTTTGTACCAATAAAATCGTTTTATCATTTTTCTGAAATTTTAGAATCAAATCAAAGTAATGAAATAACTAGCTCATAAAGGTATAATTTCATAACATGTTATATTTCTGGATTGCTCTCCATTTTTTATCCCTCTATAATTCTAACAATGCAGTGACTGTTTGGTTTTGGCCTCATCAGAATTAAATTTTATCGTTGTTTTCCATTTTTACCATTTTCTAGTATGAAAGGTAGTATCTTAAGATTGTCTTCATGTTTATTTTTCAAATTATTGGAAATTTGATTATCTTTTCATTTGATAATTTATAATTTGCATGTCTTCCTTTGAATATGGTTATTTTAATACTCGTTGACTTTGATTCTTTCAGAAATTATTCTCTCAATATCACTCTATCTCTGTGTCTGTTTTTGCCTGTTTCTCTGCCTCTCTCTCTTTCTCTCTATATATGTATATATATTGTATATATATATATGTTCATATATATATATATATTTATACACATACATATGTGAATATGTCAGCATATCCCTAAACATACATATATAAGCATATAGATATATAGATATTGATACAGACTTATGCAAGTATATATTTTTAATATATGTTTTATATATATGTGAATATGTATATATAATCATATATGTCAGATCTTTCTCTCAGACATCTACTTCAAGTTTTACTCAAAATGTTTCTGACTTTTAAAGGAAGTTTTTCTTTTTTTCATATAAAATTCTGTTTGTGTATAATACAACTTATCAATTCTAAGCCTAATATCTTTAACTGATAAACTTATTCTCCATTGCTATGACAAATATAATCATTTTTAATTCCCATATTTTATGGGAGAATTTAGGAATTTACATTTAGTTTTAGAATCATTGGATACTGGTTTTGTCTTCCTTTTCCCATTCTCTTGAAAAAGAAAATTCATTCTGCTTTCCTTGTTGATTCTCTTTTTAGCCAAAACTACTGTGAACAAATCTTTCCTGTCAGATATATATATATATATATATATATATATATATATATATATATATATAGTTCTTTAACTTTGATGTTCCCTTGATCAAACAAAAGAACTGCAATTTTAGGATTAATATTTCCCTTTGGGTTCCACTCAAGTTTCCCCAGCTTCCTATATATAGGATAGATCCAAGTGTGTGCTGGTAAACATTTAATAACTGGATTTCTGGGGGGGGTGGGAGGGGAGCGCACACACACTCAAAACATTTTTAAATTTAATCTGCATTATTTACATTTTACCCATCACTTTCTTAAGCCTAAACAATCAATAAGACAATTACACAAGTTCTGATTTGCAGTATTTTCTGATTTCCAACATGCAAGTAAGTACTGCTACTTAAAATTTGCTGATCAGCTCTCTATGACTGGTGTGAGTTGACTGTACCCCAAACCTGTCAACCTTCTGACACATTTAATGATTTAGTCTAATCAATTTTCTGATGTTTTATATTCATTTGAAAACTAATTTATTTTGATTCAATTGTTTTTTGAAAATAGATTTTTTTGTTTTGGATATTTGGGTATAATTAGAAGAGTCTTTTAAATGCCATATCTCTATGAAAAGAAAAAACTTCAAAAGATATTGGATTTTGCTAAATAAATAATTCTGGATTCATGATCCATTTTTCTTTATTTTTTTATACTCCATTCGAATTTAGCAAATTGCCCTTAAATAATCTTCTTTTAAAATCTTTGTGATCTTGATTAATACTCTTTAGTAGTAATTTTTTTTCCTTCTATCAACTTGATTTTCTTTAGCATCATCATGTTGAGAAATGCCCAATATTTGGTTTGTTTATATCATAATAATGTGGATTCTCTATGTTGTGATCTGTTTTGATATCTTTAGCTAATTCTCTGAAATTTTCTCAAGTAATTGTCTGGTATATAATGAATATTTTTTTTCCAAATTTTTTTTCTTATATATCAGTAATTGAAGTTACTATGTCTTCCTAAATCCTCCATATGCATTAGTTGAATCTGAAAGCTTTAACGTCATTTTCTATACCTATGTTTCTTCCCACTTATCTGTTATTGGTTGATAGTTTTCTTTCTAAATTTTAAAAAATATTTTCTAAAACATTCTCCAGATTGGTTATGTTTCTTCTTTATTACTTTATGATCTTTGTTTTTATTATCCTTTAATTCTAACTTTAATTCATCCTGTAACATTTTAATTTTGCTAACATTTTATTTCATTTAGTCTTATGATTTCTCTTTAAGCATTGGATTTTCTTAATATCTTTGTGCCATTCATACGTTTAAGTATACTCTCATGTTGTGTTTTGTACTTTCATTTTATTGCTTCTTTTCTTTTGTTACAAATTTCACAAGCATTAATAAACACAAGCATTTTAACATATAACCAAAAGGAACAAGAAATGATCTTATATTATGTACATTTTCAAGTTAATAAAATTGTCCTGTTTATTTATGACTCTTCTCAACTACTTTTTGTTTTCTTCCATGTAGTTTATTTAATGATATTTTCTTTCTTTTTTTCAGTTACTTTGCAATAATTCATACCCTTCATAATAGAAATTCTCCCTTCTAAAATATAGGAATAGGCAAATGTATAGCTGCTTTTTCCATATGCAATGATTCTGTTATATCTGTTTCAATTACTTCACAGCATTTTCCTTACCATAGCATTCCTCTTCTTTATTTTGTAATTGTATAATTAATTTCCTCCTCATTATTTTATATATATTTTTGTTTTCTTGTGTGGAGAGGTTAAATAACGTATTTTTAATCCTTTATATTTTAAGTTGTGCTTTTTTATAGGATGTGTGAGGAAACTGGGTCTACCACCTTAAGTGGAAAGCATTGGAAACTCTTGCAAAGCCATGCCTTTTCTCTTTTTGATCTTTTTTTTCTTTTCTGGAGTTACCTTTAATAGTTCCTTTAATAATTTATGCTAGAATTTTGTCACAAAATAATAACAGGTTCACTTGACTCTAGTTTAAAACTCAAACTTTTCCTTTTAAAAAATTTGGGATATTTGCCCTTCTTCAATCCTAAAGTAACATTTTCATTTTCCATAGTCTTTTAGTGATCACTCAAGTGTCTAAATATTCACATTCACACAGAATATAGTTTTGGGTTTAGTGACACGATTTCATCAAGAATCACTAAATTCTCTCTTGTTATCTCCTTTCCTCTTATGGGATTTTAATACCTCAATAAGTATTTGTGTTCTGTCCCTTCCACAAAGAGAGACATAGTAAGTATTGAGTAGTTAAGCATTCTAGAATTCCATCATCCTCTATTGTTTACAAGCAACATTTCCCCTCCCTTCTTGGATACCCCTTTGTCTTCCTAACACCCTGATATAAGATTCTTGAGAGACAGATCAGTTTTCCCCACTTTGTTTCATCAAATAGCAACTGCCAAATAATAAATGTTTTATATTTTAATTTTAATTTTTTCCAGTTACATGCAAAAGTAGTTTTTGACATTCATCCTTTTGCAGGCTTTTGAGTTTCATATTTTTCTACCACCCTTCTTTCCCATTGTACATGTACAATTGTGTTTAACATATTCTCATATAATAAATGTTTTAAAATACTTTTTGATTGATTAACTGATACTATTTTTACATGCTATCAGTAGGGGTTTATATCATTCTTCATAATATATTCTTCCTGCCATTATATTTATGTCTTGTTTAATACACATTGGTCAATAAGTTTCTTATGTATTATTCTCTTTATTTCTCCAGTTTAATTTTTCTTTAGTTTATCATATTATTTTTGTATCTTTGACATTTAAATATTGAAGGATGCCCATTAATACTGCACTGATTCCCCCTAAAATATAAATTAGGGCTTGGATTCCCCTCTTTAAGCTATTTGATATCTCTTTTGATAAATACAAGATCCATGATGTCACATTGTGATTGGATTTCTTGTCCTTCTCTATCATGTTTTAATACTGATTTTTCATTTCTTTGCATTTCAACTTCAATGACTAGTTCATTCTTATTGGTTAAAAGAAGATTCTAAATGAAACTTGATATTCTTAAAATCTGAACTTGTCACTAAAGTTATATGTGCATATCTGTATATCTAGATATGCATATACATATATAGTATTGATGATAATTTAACACATATTTAATAATACATGTATCTGTAATTAGGTAGAGGAAATGTGACCAGATTTCCAAATAAAGACCCCTATATATTCTTTGTTATAATTCTATGATAGGCTTGTGATTTGTTCTTATGTTCCTCATTAATTTCCTCCTTCTGACTATGAGGTCTATATTATAATCTTATGTCATTATTATATTTATTTCTCTTTATATACCTTGGCATAGCATAGGTTTTAAATCAGTGTTTAATATAACTTAATACACTCATTTTCACCTTACATAAATATGAATTAACCATATAGCCTAGTCACTGACTTTGTATTATTCCATTTGCCAGGATTAGGGTTCATTGATGTCTGAGTTTTTGACTCTGGATTATATTCTGTTGTTGTTGAATGATTTTAGGCAAGACCCTAGTAGGAGTAGTGTTGGCAATAATACTGGAGAGGTTTTTTATTTCCTTGGCTCATTTTACAGATGAGGAATTGAGGCAAACAAGGTTATGTACCTTGCCCAGGGTTACACAGCTAATAAATATCTGAGGTTACATTTGAATTTATGTCCTCCTGACTTCAGATGCAAGACTATATTCATTCTGATACCTAACTGTTCTGGATTATGAACTGTTTGTTTATTCCTGCCCTACTTGATCATCCTTGATTTAGTTACTGACACACCTGATTTATGCAAACCAAACAGGCACGAATAGTCCCGGAGAACTTCTTACCACTTCAGACCCTTAATAACACTAAATTATATCCTTACCTTCACTAAAATTCAATAGAATTTGTTTTATTTGAATGTTCAAACATATTACACATAAAGGATAAAACTGTCTTACGTTTACAAGATCCTACAATGTAGTTACAAATGAACCTAGATTAAAATGTTGAAATTTGCTTTTGGAGAATGATAATTATTTCCCCTTTCAAGTTATTTTTAAAATTTATTTCAAATTTTAAGTGAACACCAATGGCAGATTCCACCAGTTTCACAAGGAAAAAATGTGTAATTAAATAAATTCTTTTATTGCAAACCTTTACCTCATTCTTTTATTAGTTTCAATTTTGTCATATATAGTACACTGTTTTTTTTCCATTTTGGGAATAATGCATTTTTATATAAGTATGCATTGTGTAGAAAATAGTTTTCTTTTTTAAAAAGAAAATATAATTTACTAGAAATCCAGAGATCTGGATTTTAGCACTATCCCTGCCACTTATTTGCTATGTAAATATTTTATATTACCTCCCTTGATCCTCAATTTCCTTATCTACAAAATGAAGATAATATATTACTCTACCTAGCTTTCATGTTTTTTATAGGAATTGAGATAGTGAAATGTTCAATGATGCTAGAGTCAGCCTGGGTTGACTAGACTAAACAACTTGGGTTTAAAGCCCACTATCTAAATGACCTTTTCACTTGTCTGGATCTAAATTTTGTTATCTGTAAAAATAAAAGGTTGACTAGGCAGTTTCTGAAGTCCTTTTTATCTTTATATCCATATCCTATATAAGAACAAAAGGAAAATGCAGGATGTTATAGTGGATAGTATGATGGTCTTGGAGTTAGAAAGAACCTGGGTTCAAATCCCAGCTCTGTCATTTGCCATCTTGGTGATCATGGGTAAGTAGCTTAACTTCTCTATGACTCCAGTATTTCACTTGAAAATTAGAGGTTTTACTCCATGGACTCTAAGGTCACTTTCAGCTCTAAATCTGTGATTGATGTTGTCAAAGATTTAAATGCACATAGTCGGTGTTTAATGCTTGAATAAGGGATCTTGGAAAACATACAGCCCAAGTCCTAAACCTTAAAAATGTGAAAAAATCCAGACAGATTGAATGACTCTTCCAAAGTCACAGAAGTTGCAAAGTCGAAGAGCCAAGATATGAAACCAGATATGCCTTTCCATTCATTGCTCTTTCCCACTACAAGGGGACAGGTAAATAGATGGGCATGGATTGAGTATGTATGAGTATCCCAGTTCCCCCACCCACCTGAGGGAGTTTACTATTGGTCCTTTCCATTCCCTTTCAAGGGTTCATGCTTTATACATGTCAATGAATATATGTAAAAGTGTCTTTTTAAAACTGTCTACATATGTAAGAGATTCTTATGTATTACTTATTCCCATTGAAGAAAAGAGGAAGGAGGAAGGGAAGAAAGATTAAAATAGACACTTAAAATTTTCAAACATGGAAGGAGATACAATGAACAACTGGAAGATTGCAATGTTGGACACAAAATTTTAAAAATCTAGGAGAAAATCTCCACTACACTGAGATCCTCCTTCGAGGAGCTATGGAAAGATATGGGACAAGACATGGACAAGTTGTGCTCTACATTTAAAGAGCCTACATTGTGGAACCCCTAGATCCACTAAAATGTTGCAGCAAGTGGATAAATTGATGTTTCATGAAATAAATTACATAAATAGTGCATCAGTATGTTATTTTA